>NC_133769.1:209862950-209883713 GCF_003597395.2 Chelonoidis abingdonii | reverse complement strand
GGCGCCTGCCGACCCGCCGGGTGTTGCTAGGGGAAAATTCTTCCGACGAACGTGCACGCGGCGCGCGCACACCTACTTGGAATGGATATGAGCAAGCACTCGAAGAAGAACTACTAGATAGTATGACATCATTGTCCACACTCAGGGAATAGGGTTGCCAACTTTCTAATCACACAAAAGCGAACACCATACCCCCGCCCACTACATTCCCCCTTCCTTGGTGGCTCACTCTCCACCACCCTCACTTTCACTGGGCTGGGGCAGGGGGTTGGGATGTGGGAGGAGATGAGGGCTCTAATTGTGGGTGGGCTCCAGGGTGGGGCCAGAAATGAGGGGTTCAGGGCGCGGGAGAGGGCTCTGAGCTAGGGCAGGGAGTTGGGGTGCGGGGGCGGGGTAAGGGCTCCGACTGGGAGTGCGGGCTCTGGGGTGGGGCTGGGGATGAGGGGTTTGGGGTACAGGAGGGGGCTCCAGGCTGGAGCGGAGGAATTCGGAATGTGGGATGGGGCTGCGGGTTGAGGAAGGGAGTTGGGATGCAGGAAGGGGGGAGGGCTCTGGGCGTGGGCTCTGAGGTGGGGCTGGGGATGAGGGGTTTGGGGTACAGGAGGGGGCTCCAGGCTGGAGCGGAGGAATTCGGAATGTGGGATGGGGCTGCGGGTTGAGGAAGGGAGTTGGGATGCAGGAAGGGGGGAGGGCTCTGGGCGTGGGCTCTGAGGTGGGGCTGGGGATGAGGGGTTTGGGGTACAGGAGGGGGCTCCAGGCTGGAGCGGAGGAATTCGGAATGTGGGATGGGGCTGCGGGTTGAGGAAGGGAGTTGGGATGCAGGAAGGGGGGAGGGCTCTGGGCGTGGGCTCTGAGGTGGGGCTGGGGATGAGGGGTTCAGAGTGTGAGCAGGGGCTCTGGGCTGGGGGTTGGGGTTGGGGGGGTGAGGGCTCTGGGTGGGGGATGTGGGCTTTGGGGTATAGAACGGGCTCTGGGTTGAGGCAGAGGGCTGGGATGCAGGAGGGGGTACAGGCTCTGAGCTGGGGCCAGGGATGAGGGGTTTAGGATGCAGGTGAGGGCTCCAGGTTTGGGGGGGGGGCTCAGGGCCGGGGCAGGGGGTTAGGGCTCGGGCTTACCTCAGGCGACTTCTGGTCAGCGGCTCAGGGGGGGGGGGCTCAGGGCCGGGGCAGGGGGTTAGGGCTCGGGCTTACCTCAGGCGACTTCTGGTCAGCGGCTCAGCAGGGCTAAGGCAGGCTTCTTGCCTGCCTGCCTGCTCTCCTGGCACCATGCTGCGCCCCAGAAGTGGCCAGCAGGTCCACTGCCTACTAGGTGAGGGGACCAGGGGCCTCCATGCGCAGCTCTTGCTCGCAGGCATCACACCCCAGCTCCCATTGGCAGGGAACAGGCCAATGGGAGTACAGAGCAGGTTCCTGGGGTGGGGAAAATGCGTGGAGCCCTGTGACCCTCCTGCCTAGGAGCCGGACATCCTGGCCGCTTCTGGGGCACAGTCCAGTGCCAGGACAGGTAGGGACTAGCCTGCCTTAGCCCTGCAGCACCCCTGACTGGACTTTTAACAGCCTGGTCAGCGATGCTGACTGGAGCCACCAGGGTTCCTTTTTGACTGTGTTTTCCAGTTGAAAACTGGACACCTGGTCACTCTACAGGCAAAGAATAGTAGGCGTACCAAAAAGAGTAATAAAGCAATCATTATCTCTCAGATTATTTTATACAATAGATTAGGTATTGTAATCAGATATTTCAACAATCTAGCAAATACAGTGCATGTGTATAAGAATATGTGCAACTGTTGATATTACAAGGTAGATAGAACAGACACATGACACATCTCTAAAATATTTTGACTAAAAACCAACAGTTAACCTTTGTCCACTCTAAAATGTTTGGATCAATTTATATGTTCAGTTTATATACACACATGGAGCCAAACCATCTTTTAATAATATAATGGAGATATATTTATCTCATAGAACTGGAAGGGACCCTGAAAGGTCATTGAGTCTAGCCCCCTGCCTTCACTAGCAGGACCAAGTACTGATTTTGCCCCAGATCCCAAAATGGCCCCCCTCAAGGATTGAACTGACAACCCTGGGTTTAGCAGGCTAATGCTCAAGCTGCTGAGCTATCCCTCCCCACTTTTCACCTTCAGTGAGGCAGATAAACCTGACAGCTGGGTCAAAGCTAAGGTGACATTGCCAAAGAGATGCAATGCATGTTATGACAACTTTTTCTTGTGTCTGTTCTCTTTTTTAACATCTGTTCTCATCAAGGCAGCACATCCAGCAAATTCAAGTTTTTTTTTAATTTTATTTTGAAGTTGTTGAACTGAGGTAAGAAGTACAAGGAATGCAGGCAAACAGTAATTATGGCATGTCTCTAAGTATTGACACTTTTCGATAAACTTGTCCACTGTTCAGCTCCTCAAAAGAGGGTTGCTAACCTTAATAAAAACACAGTCACAAAGAATAAGGTAAGCAGCGTATATGTGAAATTCTTACAAAGTGCAGCAAAAAGGTAATTACAAATTTTGTGGTATTTCTAAGCAAAAGCTCATTTAAACTAACTTGAAATGTACCTGCGATGGTACAGGTGAATAAGGACTTCCCGGTTCTCCACTTAGTAGAGTTTCACTGTTCATTTTAGTTTTCAGACAGGCAATGTAACGACTACAGAAATCCTTGCAGAGTTCATTAACCTTTTCTAGCTCAAGCAGATGAATACGTAGAACCTGGATTGCCTTTACCATCTAGAGAGAATGATGGAAAAAAGACTTAGAAACAAGGCAAGAAAACACTATTACTTGCATGAATAATTAATAAAGGGCAAACTTTAAAAACCTATAAGAATATACTATTTCAATTACCAGAACACAGAATTACTGATGCAGAAGGCTGCTCACAATACTCTTTCCCAGGTTGTATTTTACTGGAGTGTGAAAGGCATGTGTTTAGAACAAAATCCTGTGTTGATCCACTGCTTAGGTAAACTGTCAAACAAGATGGAACAAACACATACAGCATAGGATTTTTCTTCTCTTGGCCACAGTCTATATTACTGTACAATTTAAAAAAAAAAATGGTTCAGGCAGGTGTGGTGAACAATAGTACTCTGAACTATACCCAGAAGAATGGGTTCAATTCTTCAGTCCTGTTCCCTTACTCCCTGGGTCAGGAGAGACCATAAGTGCTATGGAAGCCTTGCTGAGGAGGAGTGCTGCCCATTACTCGGCAACTCAAGTGGCCAATTAATGCTGTCCTATTACCTAAAAGGACATTGGCAGCAACTTAAGGCCTCAAGAACAGAGCCGTGAAAGTGAAAAAGTGGGAGAGGAATTTTCAGTTCTTAGACAAGAACAGAGCCTGTCAGGAAATAAATAAATAAATAGAAATAACCATTCATGCCATTCTTTGGATATAAACATATTTGTAATCATATGCTTTAAAATGCAGTTCTATTTTAAAGCAAGACTACATAAAACTGACATCTTACTCAACAGATCTGGTCCTACGTGTATTTAGCCATATCTGCTGACTTTAGTAACAAAAACGCATTGTTTTTCTGCTGTTTATGACAGTTTGTAGAGCTAACACATCTAAGAAACAATCAGCTCACCCTATTTCACTTTGTACATCAACAGGATTGCTCACAAAGCTCCAATCTGTTATCCCAGTACAAACTCACTGAAGGTAAGAAGGTTACCTGGGGACACTCAGGGGATAATCTGAAGACAATAGGAATGTATGTGTAATCTTATCCGGCCTACAGAACTGTATTACTTACAACGTACAAAATACAAAAAAAATCCTGTGGCAGGCAGGGGAAAACCTATCACTCAGAAGCCTTAGACAGGCTGAATTGTTATTTGGGCAAGTAAAAGCATCAGACTTCCTGTTCACCAAACAATGACATTAGGAGAGCCAGAATGACATCAGACACAGCAGCATACTCCCTAGTCAGAGGACAGAATGGATGGGAAAGGGGAGCAGAAAGAACTAAGTTGCCTCAAGAGCAGGGACAGAGAGGAGCAGTAACACCGCTACCAGTGAGAGTGGAGGGGAGAAGATGCTGGGCAGAGGGAAGAGCCTAGCTGCTGTCAGCCAGATATGCAATGCTTTGGGAAAAGGGGCTGATACAAGGGAAAAAGCACACTACCAAGCATATCTGAGGATAATGTGTTGGATATAAGTGCTCTCATCAGAGGTCTGTGCTGCAGTCAGGTAGCTCAAAGGCAGTCAGGAATCTTTGCCAAAAAGGGAAGCAATAGTTTAATTTTTCAGCTGAGCCAACGTAGTCTGTGTATTATTATTTATATTGTAGCGGCATTAGAGGCCTCAGTCAGAGATCGACACCATTGTGCTAAGCACTAGATGTACCTAACAAAGTCTGCCCCTATCCCCATAGAGCTTACAGTTTACTCAAACTAACTAAAATTTTCATTACTTGCTGCTGCTAAATACAATTTGATTTTATTTAGAATGGAGATGATCTCTCCCTAATACTCTGTTGCAGCCTTCAAACTGCAAATTTACTGCTACTAAGGACAGGTAGTCTGATTTATCACAGCAATCCTTGATTTACTTAAGAAACATTAGTGTAAAGACTATCTACGCACCTAATTTTAAACAAATCTGAAAAGTGTCTGGAAGACATTGAACCACACTGCTGGGTTTTGGGGTAAAAAACCAGCATCAGCAGAGCGCAATATTGGAGGCCCTGGGCCAAGTAAGAATAAAGCACATGACACACAAGAAAAATGAGATACTTAGAGTTAAATGCAATTTCCAGAATTAATTAAAAGCTACTACTGATGTATTTCATGTCAGAAAGATGAAATGTTCTGCGTAATTTACAGAAAACATGAGAAGCTTTCTGATAAGAGAACTCTTCTTGTACGTGGGTGAAAAACCTTTAGAATTGATTTGCTACACATACATGATTTCTCTGCTGCTCATGCAAAATACACTGATGCAGAAAACAAGTTGCTTTGCCCCCAATGAGAACCTGTTACTATATAATTTTCTGTTAAGTGTTAAATAAGGAGATCCAACAGTTTGTCACCTTGTTTAAACACTCTTTACAGTCACTAAACAAGATTTTAGTTCTATGGATTCTGAGATTTTGCTATTTGAAGGCCAAAAGTGTCCTTAATCCTAGATTGGGGTGGGCAGACTATGGCCTGGGGGCTGCATTCGGCCCTTCAGATGTTTTAATCCGGCCCTTGCGCTCCAGCTGGGGAGCAGGGTCCAGGGCTTGCCCTGCTACATGCAGCTCCCGGAAGCAGCAGCAGCAGCATGTCCCCACTCCGGCTCCTACACGTAGGAACAGCCAGGGGGCTCCATACACTGCTCTTGCCCCAAGCACTGCCCCGGCAGCTCCCATCAGCTGGGAACTGCAGCTGATGGGAGCTGTAGGGGTGGTGCCAGTGGACAGAGCAGCGCACGGAGCCACCTGGCCACACGTAGGAGTTCGAAGGGGATATGCCGCCACTGGCGAGAACTGCTTGAGGTAACCACCACCCGGAGCCTGCGTCCCTGAACCCCTCCAGCGCCCCAACCCCCTGTCCCAGCCCTGATCCCCCTCCCACCCTCTGAACCGCTCCTGCACCCTACAGCCCGCACCCCAGGTTAGAGCCCTCATCCTCTCCCTTACCCCAATCCCGAATTTCATGAGCATTCATGGCCCGCCATATAATTTCAATACCCAGGCCAAAAAGTTTGCCCACCCTTGTCCTAGATCAAATCATATTAATAACTATAGCATGGAAGACTTTACAAATGCAAAGTCTCTTCAGGAAGTGCCTCAGAAATATATACAAATAGCTAGCTTTGTTACTGTGCTTGCTGATGAATCAACTGACAGGTAAGTAACTGAGCAAGAGATGGTGAAATCTGATTTGCGCATGATAACAAATCTTGTACTCTTTGCTGATACAGAAGACTTGCAATCCGGGATAACTAGTGGTACTACTCAGGGAATAAAAACAGTGTCAGGAATTGTAAATATCATGGCAGAATAGCTACAACCAAAACCAAATGGTCTTTCAAGACTGATTGTACAGCAGTGAATACAGGATGTTAAAGTAGTGTGCAGGCCAAATTCAGACACAATACTCCTTGGCTGGCTGTTGTACAATGCATCCTCTACAACACTGACTTGCTATTCTGGATGTCATAAAAGATTCGCCTTATTCTATTAAGTTTGGATTTCTTTTGTGCACTATTTTGGACGTATTCACCATGTACATTGATTTGCTTGCCTGGCCAGAGCACTGAAGCCAGTGATCAAAAATGATCATTTAACAGTCACCCATTTGGCTATATATGGCAGAAACTAAGCTAAGGGGCTGAAGTAACCTTAGTTAAGGGCATCTTAAGACAGGCAAATTTGTGTGTACATTGTTTTCCATGATGGATGGAACCTACATTGTGCCTGAACTTTTCCTTACTCTTCAAGGAGAGGATCTCTTTCTTGTATGAAGTTTTAGTAAATCTAAAAAGTGGTATGTCGAAACTCACAGCAATGAAAGGCAAAACTAGCCCTTCGGTCCAAAACTTTATCTGTAGGGATGGCAAATGCTTCTGAGTCTTTAAAAGAAAAGCTGCAGAAAAATCAGATCCATGTGCTCAAAGTGTTATTTAAAATATTAATGCACATTCACCAGATTTCAATATTTTGACTACACAGAGTCCTAGTGATTTAAAAAAAAAAAAAAAAAAAAAAAGCACCGAGCCATGATGAAAGAATACAACAGATAATCTTCTAGACCAATGCCCTTCGGTCCAAAACTTTATCTGTAGGGATGGCAAATGCTTCTGAGTCTTTAAAAGAAAAGCTGCAGAAAAATCAGATCCATGTGCTCAAAGTGTTATTTAAAATATTAATGCACATTCACCAGATTTCAATATTTTGACTACACAGAGTCCTAGTGATTTAAAAAAAAAAAAAAAAAAAAAGCACCGAGCCATGATGAAAGAATACAACAGATAATCTTCTAGACCAATGCCCTCTTCCAGCAGTTGCCTTTAAAATTGTGTTTAAATACCACCAGATCCCATATAAATGATCATGAACATGCATATTTAACCAGCAGGTCACCTGCTTTTAAGGGTATATTGTTCTTGGTGGAAGAATTATTGAATAATTGTCCTGTAATGCCACAATGGTAGAATATGGATTTTGCACAAAGAACTTAAAAACAAAACAACCAGTGGCAAAGCAAGACTTGATGTAACTACACGTAAACAGCCTAAATATAAACTTTTTTTAGCCTCACCAAACTATTCTCTACTGGCTTGAAGGCGGACCAGGAACAAAACATATTCATGGACAAAGTCACAATGAGCATACAACAGTACGTAGCATTCACTGGAGGACTTGACTAATGTTAATCTATAGGATCAGATGGACAGTACCCATAGTATTACCTAGGTATCAAAACTTTTACTTGTTTGAAATAAGTTACCTTGCCTCAGTTCTGACCCTCTGTCTCAGATTAGTGGTGATACTGTAATTAACATTAAAGCAAGGACAAAACTAATGTAAGATAAAGTGAGAGCTAGACACACTAAAAACAAGAGAATAAAAATAAAATTCTAGCACAATAGTCCGAAACAGAACAAATAGACCATAGAGAAACACTTCCATACAATCAGAGCAAAAATAATATTTAATTGTAATTCGCTTGAGAGAAAAAGAGACCACAGCCTGAAAATTGGGATGTGCATGTTTTCGCAGGGAACAAGTACATCTGCAGTCTTAACTTCCTGTGGACAAAGCATTAGAATTATTTTCCCCCAGCATGACTGACTATTACATGTCACCTAACTATGGGTGTCAACAGCCATCTGATATTGTCTTTCCAGTTGCAGAAACAAATCTGAAACATCCACTAACGGTTAAATTCAGTAAGCAGAATAATTTCTCCATAGGTACCAGACAGTAAAAAGTACATCGATATTGTTTTAAGCAAACCCAGGCATATACTACAAAACAGGGAATAGGATTTCAATATCCTTTCAGTGAAACTGGCCAGCACCAGATACTTCAGAGGAAGTTGAAAGAAACCTTATAGCAGGACAGTTATAAAATAAAGTGCCCATGGAAGAAGTTTCCTTCTGACCTTCCACCATGTCAGATATCCTATCAGATTGACTTATGCACTAAAAGATGAGGGTTTATTGTTCTTCTAAAAAATTGTATTGTATCTATTGCAACTGTACTGAATCTAAACCAAAGTCAATTAAAGTCAATGGAAAGACTCCCATTGACTTCAGTGAGAGTCATATCAGGCATATTATCAGTACAAAATATCTAATCCTTTGATGTCTATTAAGTTTGGCTTCAATGACAATGAATTCCACATGTTGTGTGAAAACTGTTTTTAAAATCAGCCTTAAATGTGTTGCCTTTGAATTGCACTGAAAATCCCTTGCTCTTATATTATGAATAAGAGTAAACAGGAGTGTGCAGATTCATTTTCTATATATTATTCATTATTTTGTCCACCTTTGCCATAACCCTTTTACTTGTCTCAAGATCACTCTTCCTATGGAAAGTCTCTCCTTGCCTCTAAATAATACCATAAATCTGATAAAGGAAACATGCATTGCTCTGAGTTTCTATGCTACTTCTCATATGATAAATAACTGCCTGGATTAGCAACACCAACTCCATATGTCCCCCACAGGGACATGTTGGGAAATATAGTCAGACACACTATTCGCAGGAGGCCACCTCAATACTTTGGGGTCAGCAGACACATCAAAGATTATGTTACAAAAGAACACACATACACCTCAGTGTTGTCTTTGAAAAGCGTTAGTGTACACTTCTGAGTAACGCAACCAACTGATGATTCTAACTAATCTTTAATTCTCTGGATCAATTCCAATAGGTGTAAAAATAAGTGGATAATGTTAAACTGCTAATTTGTTAAGTCTTCTTTTTAAATATTGCCAGATAGCCTTTTCACTATTCTGGGTGATCTGAGCTACTCTAAATACTCTGCTTGGTAATATCTGTAACAAAAGAACTCGCAAAACATACTGCTAACAAGTCTCATTGGTAAGCCCCTGTGGCTTTCTTAGTAGTGATCCAATAAAGAAATCTCATTACCCAGTGCGAACAATGGTTGTACCATTACACTGCATCTAGGATGAAAAGAATACAAGTACTAATGTGTATCTTCCCTAGGATACATTACATCAGAGTTATTCACTGGGGCCTGATCCAAAGTCTACTGAAGTCAATGGGAGTCTTTCCACTGATTTCAATGGTCTTTGTATGAGACGATGTTCGGAGTGGCACCCTTTAGGATACTATGCCAATTGATTCAATTGCGTGAATCCTCTCAATTCAAATAATCAGACAGTGCTGAAATTTAATTTAGATGTCACTCTCAACTATAGGTGCACTAATGTGGTCCTTAGAAATATTCCAAGTAAATTCTGCAAGACTTTCGCATGCTGAAATCTTTTGCATAGCATTAATGCAGGAATCCATCCGCTCACTTAAGTAGTGAGTAGCCCTCATAGGATCAAAGTAATAGGAAGTCATCAAAATGACTCAAATTTACTAAAAACTGCTGAATCACTGTGCTTTAAGATTCTGCAACCCAGTAAAGCTCACAATCCACTCCCATTTTAGCCAAACGGCTTCATTCCCAAAAGATCTGTGCCATGTTGGCAAACCACTCTTTAGAGGCCATGTACACTTGATCAACCCCTTCCTTGGGAGCTTCTCAGCCAGTTTAGGTGTATGAATCACCTGTAGGGTTCTGTTACTGATCCATGGGAGACTCCCAGACCATCCTTTATGATTGCTCAGAATGTCCTGCAATTAGTGGATTAGCCTCTGTGCTGCCCTTGAGCCATATGGGTTTGCTGAGGACCATGGTCACAGTATCCGAATTATTGGGGAGCTACTGTGACCTCAGAACAGTCCTTGAAGCAACACTGAGTAAGTCATAAGAACATAAGAATGGCCACACCGGGTCAGACCAAAGGTCCACCTAGCCCAGTATCCTGTCTTCCAACCGTGGCCAATGCCAGGTGCCCCAGAGGGAATGAACAAAACAGGAAATCATCAAGTGATCCATCCCCTGTCACTCATTCCCAGCTTCTGTCAAACCGAGACTAGGGACACCATCCCTGCCTATCCTGGCTAATAACCATTGATGGACCTATCCTCCATGAATTTATCTAATTCTTTTTTTAACCTTGTTATATAGTCTTGGCCTTCACAACATCCTCTGGCAAGGAGTTCCACAGGTTGACTGTGCATTGTGTGAAGAAATACTTCCTTTAGTTTGTTTTAAACCTGCTGTCCATTAAGTCTAAATTCTGAAAGCTGTTCTCCCCCAGCCCTCAAAGTAAAAAGAAAGCTCTTTCACCTTGGCCAAGCTCATGGCTTTTCGTCTGTTGGTACTGAAATATGTGGCTTCTTTTAAATCAATACTGAAATGCATGGCTCTCTCTAATTCAGCTCTTATTCCAAGATGACATTGTACTATTGAGCTGGTATTTACCCCCAACATGTTTATGTGTCCACAGAAAATGCAACGGGGCCTACACTGGAGAGAAGGGAGCCTTGCAGTTGTGTGGCCCAGTCTGAGTCTCTCTGGGCTATCCTAATAACAGCCCCTGTTAGTGCCTGCTTTCTTTGCCTGGATGAGCTGAGGCAAAAGACAGAAGAAAAGAAGCTGGGGGTGGGTGGAAGGAGGAGGAGGAATCAACCTTGTAATTAAGGATCCTGCCCACTCCACCTGGGATATATAAATATATATTTTTAAAGGTTATAAGGGAGGAAAGGCTGTCACTGCAACCAGTTGCAAACCTCACTTGTGGGAACACCAATAATTCAAGGAGAGTTGACATAAGACCCTGTGTCTGGTTGGTTCTTGGGGACTAACTCTTCTGCTCATTTCTTTGGTACCCTTGACTGACTGGACTGTATATTGATGTGTGACCAATACAGAATGTCCAATAATACCAACAGGTGGGGGAAGAGGTTACACTGGTCAAAGGTGTCATTTCTTAATTATCTCATAGTGGAAAGCTCCCAAATAGGGGAGGAGTATGACTAACAGACATACCATGGAGAACCTATCTAAGGTATTTGGAATAAGACATAAACAAGTCCACATGATCTATGGGCAAATGAGCTTTAAAGATTTTGATTATTCCTCTCAAAAGAAACCAGGAGCAGAGGGCAAAGAAAAACAGTGTCTTTGTTAATATTCAAAAAGTTAAAAATACCTTGAGGCAGTATCATCTGATCTACTTCATGCAGAATAATATGACTTTCATTTTTACTTATTTTGATGACAGAATCTAAGGCAGATTAATAGAAGTCTGAAAAAAAAATACCCCCCAAGAAATGCTAAGATACCAGCCAAAAGCTGTGGCTGATATACGAGCAGCAGCAGTCAGGCACTCCTTTGCTGTCAGTCCTGTAATTAGCAGTCCTGTAAACAGTCCAGTTTATTAGCCTGTAATTAGGCATTACAGGCTAATAAACTGGCAGAAGTGAGGAAAGAAAAGAGCTGTCCCTCAATTCTAATACTATAAGAAATCCTGCCAGTCAATATACTGGGATCATGGACTTAAAAATGACTCTAAAACCAATGGTCTGTTTAGGGAATTCTGCTTACAGTTCTGTCATGTTATCAAGCGACAGACTCACAAGATCACGTACCATGTGACTCATGACATCAAAGATGACTGAATCTGAAATAATGGCTGCAATCTTTCTCAGAAAGAAATCTTTCTGGCTCTTTAAAACCATTAAATGTGTTTCCCCCCGTTGACAATGAACCTCATATTTAAACAAGATATTTTAAGTGAAAACAATTTGAAGGTGTGAAATGTCTCCAGCGGGGCTCTTTCCTTTTCAAGAGGAATCTAAAATGGTGGTAACAGTGTGGCGGGTCTTACAGAATGTTAGTAAACCTGCAATGTTTTTCATTGGTTTGGCTATACTTTTCATATGATGGGAGAGAATATATCATTATAACTCTTAATGAAGCAGTTATTATTATTACCCACACTTATGATAATATAGTGGTATGAGTATTTCACAAGGACTTCACTGGGTCATTAACATTCTAGTTAAAATGAACAAACACCATGTGCCCCTGCTGCTTACGGCTTTCAAAAAGCCTGTAGAAGGACCTGGTTTATTTTCTCTCTTCCACATTCTGTCCATTATTTTTGTCTATGATGGCAACAGCCACTCTACTACTGGATTTAACCACAGAACCGGTATAGGATACAAACACATTTCGTCTTTTTTTTGCTTGGGCAAATTATTTCACAATATCAATGACCGTTTCTTATGTAAATTACACCAAACTTTGCCTCTCTGTTAGAGATACACAAAGGTCTCATGGTTGAAACACTAGACTGGGACTCAGGAATTCTGAATTCTATTCCTAGCTGGGACCTTGGACAAACCACTGAATCGCTGTGCTTCAGTTCTTCATCTGCAAAATGGGGATAGTAAGATCTCTCCACCTCACATAGGTGTTGATTATGCATTAATGCCTCTGGGGTACTCAGACTACACAGGAGTGCCACTGAAAGGCCTATAAATGAATATAATGTAAATATTTCACTAACTCCTTAACTGCTTCTCCATCTTTCTTGAACACAAACTGGGTCTTCCAGTCTAACTCTGTTCAATTACAAGTCACCAAAACAAACTTTCTACTTGACAATGGAAATAACCTCAGCTATCTATCTCCCCTTCATTCAAGTCTAGTCATGGAGTTGCCCTCCACCATGAGCTCTTCTCTGCACCTCAAATGAATATAATCTGCAAGTAAGCCTACTGTAACCTTTCCAGTACAGCACATTCTCTCCCCTCCCCCCAAGTAGCTTCATTTAAATATGTATTAAGCCCTTCAACGTTGCCTCATACTTCACTCCCTCCAGAACCCTGATAGTTTCTGATGATCCTTTCTGAATTCCTTCCAATTTGTCAATACCTTTCTGGTCTTGTACCCAGAAAGAAACCCAGTATTTCAACCACAGTCACAAAAGTGCCATATAAATAAGAATTATTACCTACCTCCCTGCTCCACAATATCATGTCTTTCTATATGTAGCCAAAATTGACTTTTGGTAGCCATGTACACTCATGTCTAATTTGCTGTCACCTCTCTGTCACTCTATCACCTTGATATCTCCTCTGTGTCACTTCCAAACAACTTAGGTTTCTCCCATCTGTTTAACCCAAAAATAAGAATTTACGTTTTCCCCAGATGTATTGACTTGTGTCTCCCACCTTTCCCTTCCTCCAAGTTATTAACTGCATGTTTTTAATTTAAGTCCCTTTCTATTACAACATTCTTCTGCCCTGACTTGTTTCCTAATTTCATTACATTAATAAATGAAACATGTTTACTGACTCAAGACTGCTAAAAATGTTACCACCAGCCTTTGTGGGTATCCCAACAGACACCTTCCCCAATTCAATCTATTGCCATTTATCATTAATCTTTGTTTACAGTCTTTTAATCTTTAAAATATACTTATGCACACAATTTTAGAAAACAAAGAATAGGAAACTATCTTTTCTCCAAAGATACATAATAGATCCCTACTTTGAGTCTCTAAAGCTCCAAGGCCATGTTTGTAAAAATACAGAACTTGCAACAATGTAGGAAGAATATAGATATACTGTAACAAAGCGAAAAAACCAAAACCAAAATAAAATAGATCTTGATCAAAAGGCAATACAATAATCTTTTTTGCCTCCTTTCAACAGGTTCAATGAGGCGGACTTCAAGCAATAATTCCTTGTAAAAATATGTCTGGAACTCTGTGTGGATGCCATAGATCACAAGCCAACATTCTTTTGACACTCATCGTTAAAAACACTGAAATCATAGCCCTACCAAGAAATTGCAATGCAAGAGGTACTAAGACAGACTTCTGAGGATGAATTTACGGAGAAGGGCCTTTACTGGGCTTGACATGTGTGCGTGAGAAGCTAGCAGGACTCACTGACCTAGGTGGAATACAGAGAAAAGGTATCTCACTCTAACACAAAAATAAAGTAGTCAAACATTTTTTGTGTGATGCATGTCAAAAGAGACACACTGGCCTTTTTGGACCAGACAGTGAGTTCCTTCCGTGTAAGTTGGAATGCTCTTTTAGTAGGCTTCTTCTGAGCAACTGGGACTTCAGTGGTACTGACTCTTTGATCCTCTCTACCTGCAAGTACTCATCAGCTGCCTAAGTTGAAGCTCCTTCTCTCTGCCTTGTCTGAAATGGCAGAATTCCATTTATTGCTACAAAACAGACACAACCTTATAGGACTCTCGATTTGAACAGCTTTTTACGTAGGCCCAAAATACCAAACTGAGTATCATTTAGAAATGCTTCTCAAACTGATTTATCATTCAACACAAACTGTTCTACTTGAATTTTTTTTAAAAAAGATTTCCTTATATTCCTATTGCATATGAGGCCTCAGACTTCTTCTTATGTATAAAAGTTAGTGGGCAAATTTTCTAACCTTTCCTCCCTCAGGCCTGGTCTACAGTACGTGTTTATACCGATATTAGCAGCATTAAATCGATTTAACGCCGCACCCGTCCACACTACGAGGCCCTTTAAATCAATATAAAGGGCTCTTTAAATCGGTTTCTGTACTCCTCAATGAGAGGAGTAGCGCTAAAGTCGGTATTATCATATCGGATTAGGGTTAGTGTGGCCGCAAATCGATGGTATTAGCCTCCGGGCTGTATCCCACAGTGCACCACCGACTGCTCTGGACAGCTATCTGAACTCGGATGCACCGGCCAGGTAGACAGAAAAAGCCCCGCGAACTTTTGAATTTCATTTCCTGTTTGGCCAGCGTGGAGCTCTGATCAGCACAGGTGACCATGCAGAGCTCATCAGCACAGGTAGCAATGCAATAGAGAATAGAAAAAGAGCTCCAGCATGGACCACACGGCAGGTACTGGATCTGATCGCTATATGGGGAGAGGACTCTGTGCTAACAGATCTCCGTTCCAAAAGACGAAATGAAAAAACATTTGAAAAAATTTCCAAGGCCCATGATGGAGAAAGGCCACACCAGGGACTCAGTGCAGTGCAGAGTGAAAGTGAAGGAGCTCAGACAAGCCCTACCAGAAAACCAAAGAAGCAAACGGAAGGTCTGGGGCAGGAGCCGAAAACATGCCGCTTCTACGCTGAGCTGCATGCAATTTTAGGGGGCTGTGCCACCACTACCCCACCCTGTCCTTGGATTCCGTGGTGGGGGTTGTAATCTCAGCCATGCCTGAGGATTATGCGGATGGGGAAGGTGAGGAGGAGGAAAGAGGAGGACGAGCTTGCAGAGAGCACACAGCACTCCATCAGCCCCAACAGCCAGGATCTTTTTCTGACCCAGACGAAATTACCGTCCCAGCCCCTCCCAACCCACTAGCCCAGACAGTGAAGCCATGGAAGAGACCTCTGGTGAGTGTACCTTTGTAAATATAAAACATGGTTTAAAAGCAAGCTTTTTTTAATGATTGATTTGCCCTGAGGGCTTGGGGATGCATTCGCAGGCAGTAAAGTTACTGGAAAAGTTTGTTAACATGTCTGGGGATGGAGCAGAAATCCTCCAGGGACATCTCCATGAAGCGCTCCTGGAGGTACTCCAAAAGCCTTTGCAGAAGGTTTCTGGGCAAGGCAGCCTTGTTCCGTCCACCATGGTAGGACACTTTACCACGCCATGCATGTAGCAAGTAATCGGTATCATTGCATGACAAAGCATAGCTGCGTATGGTGGCCGGTGATTGCTGCATTCAAGAAACATCCGTTCTTTATCTCGCTCTGTTTATCCTCAGCAGAGTGATATCGTTCATGGTAACCTGGTTGAAATTCAGGAATTTAATTAAGGGGACAGAGATGGCCTTTTTCCTACAGGGGTGTTTGACTGTTGCTTACAAGAAATCCTTCTTTGCATGTAGCCAAGCAGGGGGAGGGAAGGAAGGATAGCGCTGAGCTTTCTCGCGTTTGGCTAGCAGGAATCTTCCAGCTACCAGCCACGCGGCGGTGGGGGGAAGGGGGGTGATTAGCAGTGATCTTCCATGATACCAACCATGCGGTGGGGGGGGGGGGTAAAGCGATCATCCTAGAGAATTGGAGGGGGGTGGGGTGGCTTCTGCAAATGGAAATGAAGGCTGCAGAAGCCGAAAGACAATGGCTTACCATGGCCGCATGCAAGCTGAATTCTGATGCCCGGACCTGCGTCTGTGAGATCTGTAACACCAGAGCCCAGGCACTCAAAATTAAGATGCAAAATGCGACCTGTAGTGAAATCACATGTGCTGTGTAAGGTGAATAGTGTTGTTCACTGTGAAAGAGTATAACCATTGTTCTGTAAAATGTATCTTTTTAAATACTTCTCTCCCTTTTTTCCCCTCCCTCATGCAGCTGCACATTTTTCAAGCCTCCCTACTCCATCCCGAAGGCTAGCTCAGATAAGGCGGAGGAAGAAGAGGACGTGAGATGAAATGTTCTCGGAAATCATGGAAGTAACTCGCAATGAAAAGAGCTCATCTGAATCAGTGGAAGGACGTGGTATCAAATTACAGGAAAGATGCCAGTGAACGTGAGGACAGGAGGGACGCTCGAGATGAGAGGTGTGTAGGCAGGAAGATCAGCGGTGGCGGGATGAAACGCTGGGGCTGCTGCGTGATCAAACTGACATCCTCCGACGTCTGGTGGAGCTTCAGGAAGAGCAGCGAGGTCACAGAGTGCCGCTGCAGCCCTGTGTAACCACCCTCAGTACTCACCATGTTCCATATCTTCCTCACCCAGACGTGTGAAGAACGCGTGGGGGAGAAGGCTTTTGCACCCGCCCACTCCACCCCATGTGGACAGCCCAACCAAAAGGCTGTCATTACATTGAAATGATTTTAGTGGCCTTTTCCTTTCCTCCTATCCTCCTCCCAAACCGCACCCGGGCTACCTTGTCAGTTCTCTCCCTCTTTTATATAATGACCTTTTAAATAAAGAATACATGATTTTTAAATGATAGTGACTTTATTTCCTTAAGCAAGCTGTAATCGAAGGGGAGGGTGGGTTGCTTACAGGGAATGAGTCAATCAAAGGGGGTGGGGTTCATCAAGGGGAAACAAACACAGCAGTCACACCGTACCCTGGCCCGTGATGAAACTCGGTTTCAAAGCTTCTCTGATGCGCACCGCTTCCTGGTGTGCTCTTCTAATCGCCCTGGTGTCTGCTGCACAGTTGCGTAATCAGCGGCCAGGTGATTTGCCTCAGCCTCCCACCCTGCCATAAAGGTCTCCCCCTTACTCTCACAGAGATTGTGGAGCACACAGCAAGCAGCAATAACAAGGGGACATTGGTTTGGCTGAGGTCTGAGCGAGTCAGTAATGTGCGCCAGCGCGCCTTTAAACGGCCAAATGCACATTCTACCACCATTCTGCACTTGCTCAGCCTGTAGTTGAAACAGCTCCTGACCACTGTCCAGGCTGCCTGTGTATGGCTTCATGAGCCATGGCATCAAGGGGTAGGCTGGGTCACCCAGGATAACTACAGGCATTTCAACATCCCCAACTGTTATTTTCTGGTCTGGGAAGTAAATTCCTTGCTGCAGCATTTTAAACAGAGCAGTGCTTCTGAAGACACGAGCATCATGAACCCTTCCTGGCCATCCCACATGGATGTTGGTGAAACGTCCCTTGTGATCCACCAGTGCTTGCAGCACCATTGAAAAGTACCCCTTGTGGTTTATGTACTGGGTGGCCTGGTGCGCCGGTGCCAAGATAGGGATATGGGTTCCATCTATCGCCCCCCCTACAGTTAGGGAATCCCATTGCAGCAAAGCCATCCACTATGGCCTGCACGTTTCCTAGAGTCACAACCTTTTGTAGCAGCAGCTTAGTGATTGCTTTGGCTACTTGCATCACAGCAGCCCCCACAGTAGATTTTCCCACTCCAAATTGATTCCCGACTGACCGGTAGCTGTCTGGCGTTGCAAGCTTCAGAGAAGGCTATTGCCACTCGCTTCTCCACTGTGAGGCTGCTCTCATCTTGGTATTATGGCGTTTCAGGGCAGGGGAACAAGTCACAAAGTTCCATGAAACTGCCCTTACGCATGCGAAAGTTTCGCAGCCACTGCAAATCGTCCCACACCTGCAAAACTATGCAGTTTCACCCCTCTGTGCTTGTTTCCCGGGCCCAAAATCGACGTTCAATGGGTAGAACCTGCCCCATTACCAGCAGGATCTCCAAAGCGCAGGGGCCCGCAGTTAGGGAGAATTCAGTGTCCATGTCCTCATCACTCTCGTTGCCGCGCTGCCGTAGCCGCCTCCTCCTCGTCTGCCTTTGCAGTTCATGGTTCACCATAGACTGCACGAGAATCCGCGAGGTGTTCACAACTTTCACGATTGCGGTGTTGATCTGAGCAGGGTCCATGCACAGTTCACCCAGGAAAAAAGGTGCGAAACGGTTGTCTGCTGCTTTCACGAAGGGAGGGGTGAGGCTGTACCCAGAACCACCCGCGACAATGATTTTTGCCCATCAGGCACTGGGCTCTCAACCCAAAATTCCAAGGGGTGGGGGAGACTGCGGGAACTATGGGATAGCTATGGGATAGCTACCCACAGTGCAATGCTCCAGAAATCGACGCTAGCCTCGGACCATGGATGCACACCGCCAAATTTAAGCGCCTAGTGTGGCCGCGTGCAATCGACTTTATACTATCTCTTTTATAAAACCGGTTTAATTTAAATTGGAATTATCCCGTAGTGTAGACATACCCTCAGACTATGCAGATGCATCAGGGCAAAGAACACACAACAGGAAAATCTGACTAGATAAGATATATAGAACAGTGAACAAAAATTATCTGATTGTCTTCTGAGAAACTACGCAGTACAGTCAACTGGATTGTAGTGGGTATGTGTCTTAACTCATCTCTAAATATAATGTTAACCTCAGCCGTTTTAGGAGCACATATTGGAAACAAGTACTGAAAAATGTGAGGCAGGTGGTCAAAATGAAGGATGCAATAGATGCTTGTAGATAAGAAAAAAAGGATAAAAAGATAAACTAAGTTTACAGACTTTTTCTGATCTTTAGTTTCAGAATTCAGTATTTGCAATATTAACAATACACCATTGTATGGTCAAAAGATTTGGGAATCTACCAAGAGCAACAGTTGAGAGAAGTAATTGGGAATAAAAGGGAGAAGCGTCATTTGCTTCATAGAAATGCTTTATACTTACTAAATTATCAGTTTCTGGATCTTCACAAAAAAAGGGTTTTCCTTCCTTCTCCTGCTTCCTTACAAAATTTTCAATATCTACATCAAAACTAGCAGAGGTAGTGCCTTCTGAGCCCTGTGTAGATTGTTCACATTTTTCAAATAATAGTGCTAATAATGGAAACAGTGGGTGCCTAGGAATAAACAAATAATAAAATCAGGTCTGAATAAATATTTTTTTACTTTATATTTCCTACTTTATAATGTTAAGTATCCAAAAAGTAAAAACCTAACCACCATTCATCCAGAAAAGCAATTCCGTAAGTTTTATGAAAAGATTATCTACAACACAACTGACAATATTAGCCAAAAATCCATGTTATTAAAAAAAAAAAAAAAAAAGTAAAAATGTATAAGATTTAGACACAACTAAAACTGTATAATAAAGCATGACTATTTAATTGGACATTGATAAGAAGATATCATAATTGCAATTATGAAGCTATGAAATGCCATTTTATTAATTGTAAGTTAGTAGAAGGTGATATATTAGTACAATGTATAATGGATTAGCACTGACACAAAGAATGAAACCAGATTTAAATTACAAAAAAATAAGCCCGAGAGCAACCATCTGGTCTCCAATATGTGCCCCATTTCAATATAACAAAATCACCTTACAGTTTGGTACAATTGAGAACGGCCTATATTTTGAGAGACTCACTGTGAAATTAGTTAACTTGGCTCAGGTCAGGACTAAGATGATTCTACCATTAACTCATTTTGTGATATTGGCCAAGTCACTTACCCTCCTTATGTGTCATTTCCCCATGTGTTAACTGGCAATAACAGAGCCTTTGTGAAGCACTTTTGGCATGTCTACACTGCAAAGTGAAGATGTGATTGTAGCATGGGTAGGCATACATGAGACAGTTTTAATTTAGCTAGCACATATCACAAGAGCAGTGTACTCATAGCAGCACAGGTTTCATAATGGGCTACCAACCAAAATGCAGTACATGCCTAGAGTCCATGGAGGGCTTGTACTCTGGTTGATAGCTCATATTAAAGTCCTTGACACTATGTGTGCACTGTTACTGTTACCCACACTAGCTAGATTAAAGCTAATACAGATATGCCTATCTGTGCTACAATTACACCCTCACTTTGCAGTTTATACATTGTGATACAGCATGGCCAGAGGGCAGCAGGAGAGTGTTAGCAGGGAGCCTTATTCCCTACAAGAGGAGGAAAGTTTGCTATAGATTAACTAGAGCACCTGAAGCCAATTAGAGCACCTGTAACCAACTAGAGCACCAGCAGTCAGTCATGTGATAAAACTCCCCTGCTTCAGTCAGACAGGGTGGGAATTGGAGCAGGAAGGTTTCGTTGGAGAGGAGAGGAGAGGAGAGGAGAGTGCTGCGGTGGGCTGAGAAATCCAAAAGAAACCCTAGGTAAGGGGCACCTGGCTTGTGTAGAAGGAGGGCAAGAAGCCCCTTCACAAGCTGAAGGGCAGGAGAGGGAAGTAACCCAGGG
>NC_133769.1:209858952-209862058 GCF_003597395.2 Chelonoidis abingdonii | reverse complement strand
CCATTTGAATAGATTTCCTTCCTGGCTTACTTCCTTTTCCCCTTCGCTTGTGAGGGTGCTTGCCCTCCTTTAACAGCAGGTGCCCTTTTACCTTTAGGTTTCTCTTTGGATTTCTCGCCACGAGTTATCTCTCGCTTCTCCGTTCACCACAAACCTCAGGGCCCCTGGGTTGGGGCCTGGAGAAGAGGGCAGGCCCAGGTCCCTCCCTCTCCACTCCCCTCCTCAAGGACACTAGTGGGGTAATTAAAATACCGGTTCAGAGGCAAGCAATGGTGCCCTGAACCTTCCCCAAAGAAGAGAGAGCGCGAGACCCAGCATAATAGTACCGGCAATTTGCCACAACATACTGATTAGTATCTTCAAATGAAAAGTGCTAAGATAAGTATTTTTGTATTACAGAGTTGTGAGATAAGGCACATTTTATTTATTTATTTAGTTTTAACCTAAAGAAAAAGTGGTACAGGTTGGGTTGATCACAAAAATAAAATAAATGAGGAAAGGCCTCAGATACTATTGAAGCTAATTCTAACATATAAAACATAACGGGACAGTATGAGTTAAAGTCACTATTCCTCAATAGCCTAAACAAAATACTATTGCTAACTTAAAGCTTGATGCTCATTACAGCTATAGCAATATCTGTTTTTAATAACTGACATATCTGCACTTCATAAGAGTCTTCAAGATCATGCAACGGAATTCTAAATTTGGGGAAATTTTTTGCCTTAAGTAAAGAATCTGAAAATGCAACTATTTTATTTGAACTTAATCATTATTTACTTGCAAACTACAGCTCATCTGGTTTTAATCTGCCTAGTTAAAAGAAAAAAAAAGAAAAAACACACCCAAAACAATATTTTTTACCCTTCAAAGACACAATCAAAGTCCATAATACTACCTGTAAATGGCCTGCTTGTCTGCATCCATTGGCGTCTGAGATTCTACAGGGGCAGAACTCACTCCTTCGACATCAGTTTCAGAACAGTTTGGGTCTTGTTCAGTTTTTAACTCAGTTACTACTTGCATCTGTAGAAAAAGGAGGATAAGTTATTTTACGTCACCAAGCACAAAGATTTATTAGTTAGTACACTGTTTTCTAAGTAAATAGAAATGCAAAAAGCTAGTAAATTGCCAGAAGGTTGGTATGATTTGGCAATTATACAAAAAGCATAAGCAGTAACAAGAAACTCATTTAATCCTTGACACTTTTTGTTGGATAGTGTAAAGGTCATTTCAAGTTTCAGCACTCAGCTTTAAAATTGGAATGATTGATATTAGTGAACTCTAAAGCATTTTGTGTCTCACAAACAGCTATTTTTGGAATAGGTTAGATATATATTGCTCCAAAAATTAGTTTATGAAAAGGCTGGATTAACAGCCTTTGTGGTGAAACCACAATAAAAACTTTACCCTCCTATTAATTTCCTTCTCCCTTTCCACAGAGACACTGATGCAAATGGGGACTCTGGAGCTAGTTTCCTCATCTATTAAAATTCACACTTTGTTATACAGAATTGAAATATAGCATTTGTTGCAGCCTTTCACTAATAAGGAATGCAATTTCACCTTACAATTTACCTTTAAACTTTTACATATACAGATGATATTAAACAATATAGGAATACCTACTCAATGTAAAAAGCAACAGAAAATAACAGTAGTTGTATTTAAAGAGCAATCAATATTTACTAGTTTTTCAGCAGAATGGAGCAAAGTAATTGCCATTAAAAATATTTTAACAAGGCATTTGTTTGCCAGGTCAATGGACTCATCTTCACATCCATGCAGAACAAACTTAATCAGCTTAAAACAGAACAACAAATAATTAAAAATCAAGTTAAGTGAAAGATACCAGCCTAAAAAGGAATTCAATAGTGTGTGTTAGAGAGAGACTACCAGTCTGAACAGCTACTCAGCAGTTTATGTGGGAGCGTAGGACACAAGTAAAAGCTGCAATATTAAGAGGCAAGAAAAAGATGCATAACAGGAAAGCACCTTAAAAGATAAACCTAAAGAGTCATGATTTAAACATTAGTAACAGGATATAGAGAGTCCTGTAATCTTTGGGTAGTTTTATGTTATTCCATGATCATATTGGGTATATTATAGCTCCACAAGAACATTGTTAGAGTTACAATACGGCAATTCAGTCTGCACATACAGCACATCCTGAATGGCATCAATGGACTGGGAATGCCTTGGAGACTTTCTGATGGCTTTCTAAAATGAGACTTCCATTCTTCTTCACCTACAGCAAGGTATCTTTAGACTTAAGAGTCTGCTTAGCAGGGACAGAAAGATCATCCCACTTGAAGAACTTATCCACCATAGAATCCAATCCTCCCTTCAAAAAGGATTGCATTTTTCTTCCCGCTTGAGCATTAGGCCAGGTCTACACTGCGACTTTAAATCGGTTTAATGGCCGATATACCGATTTAACGCTGTATCCGTTCACACGACGTCGTCATTAATATTGACTTTAACGGCTCCTTAAATTGATTTCGGAACTCCTCCCAAACGAGAGGAGTAGCGCTAAATTCGATAGTGATAACTTGGATTAGGTTCGTGTGACGGAAATCGACATTATTGGCCTCGGCGGCATCCCAGAGTGCAGCACCGACCGCTCTGGACACAATCTGAACTCGGATGCAGCGGGGAGTGTAAACAAGGAAAAGCCACCCGCGAACTTTGAATACATTTCACTGCTGCCAGCGAGGAGCTCTGTCAGCACGGGCTCGATGCAGTCTGAAATCAAAAAAGCAGCTCCAGCATAGACCGTACGGGAGATTACAGCGTTGATCGCTTTTATGGGGAGACAAATACTGTTGTATCCAGCTTCGTTACAGAACGAAATGCCAAGCTTGAATTAAAAACTCCAGGAGGGTTTACACAGCGCTGCGTGGACAAGCGTAACGGGAAGCCAGAGACTCAAATGGACGGCTCATTGAAGGGAGGAGGGGGTCCTGAGACTCCAGCTATCCCACAGTCACAGCAGTCTCTGAAAATTATCTTGCATTCTTGGCTGAGCTCCAAATGTCTGTAGGTTCAAACACAGTGTCCTGGCGTGGTTCAGGGAACAAGTCCTCAGTTTCTTTCCCCCCCCCCA
>NC_133769.1:209844721-209847603 GCF_003597395.2 Chelonoidis abingdonii | reverse complement strand
TGGGGGGGGGGAAAGAAACTGAGGACTTGTTCCCTGAACCACGCCAGGACACTGTGTTTGAACCTACAGACTTTGGAGCTCAGCCAAATGCAATATTTCCAGGGACTGCTGTGACTGTGGGATAGCTGGGTCTCAGGACCCCCCCTCCTCTCAATGAGCTCGTCCATGAGTCTCTGGCTTCCCGTTACGCTTGTACGCACCAGCGCTGTGTACTCCTGGAGTTTTTATTCACAGCTTTGGCTATTTCGTTCTAGAACGAAGTGGATAAACAGTATTTGCTCCCCATAAAGCGAATAACGTCTTTCTCCGCGTACGGTCTATGCTGGAGCTGCTTTTTTGATTTAACTGCATCGCCAGCCCTGGCTGACAGAGCTCCCTCGCGGCGCAGTGAAATGTATTCAAGTTCGCGGGGTTTCCTTGTTTACCTCCCCGCTGCATCCGGTCGTTGCTGTCCAGACGGTTCGGTGCTGCATTGGGATGCCGCCGAGGCCAATAATGTCGATTTCCGTCACACGAACCTAATCCAGGCGTTTGCTCAATGCACTCCGCGAAAAAGGCGCCAAAGGGTTGTCTGCTGCCTTCACAAAGGGAGGGGTGAGGCTGTACCCAGCACCACCCGGGGCAATGTTTTATGCCCCATCAGGCACTGTGCTCTAAACACGGAAGTGGGAACTATGGGATAGCTGAGGAACAGCTACCCACAGTGCACCGCTCCTGAAATCGATGGCAACTTTGGACCATGGACGCAAACAATCGATGTCGTGATCCCACTGTGGACGCGCTAAACCGATTTTATTAGATCTGTTTTGTAATACCGGATTAAGCTAATTCGAAGTAATCGTGCAGTGTAGACGTACCCTAAGTCACATACCCCTGGGGGCACTGAACCAGTGACATAGGAAGATTCTTTTTCTGCTTGACCATGGCAGTTTGTGTCTTAAGCACCACCATCACACTAGGATCAAGGCCTCAGAAAGAAAATGAAAAAGCACAGAAGGACCCACCCTCACAAAAGTTGTCATCAAAGGAGCAATCCTTTGAAGAGTCAGGCCCTTAGTAATTATTAGAGTAACCAGTACAGACATCATCCTAGAGACAAAGCTGCACCTAATTCCACATACAATGAACAAAAAGGAATTTAAGACACTATCCTGGAATAAGTCTTGCATAGGTTGTTTGTACTTTGTTGTCTGACATGCCTGAGCCCTCTTCTAGCTCAACAGGAAATTTTGAGAAAATGGCAGAATTTCCTGACCCTTGAGAAGTTCTCTTGGAAGGCTTAGCTGATTTGGAAGCCATTATGCCTGAAGAAAGGCATAACCGATGGACTTATTTTTTGGCTAACAAAAGGAAGGCTGGGCAATGGGAAAACAGACTCATGCATATAATCATAAAGGTCAGGCCATATTTTTGAGAGTCTGTAGGTGAAGGGGTCTTAGAATATCAGGATTGGAAGGGATCTCAGGAGGTCATCTAGTCTAACCCCCTGCTCAAAGCAGGGCCAATCCCCAGACAGATTTTTGCTCCAGATCCCTAAATGGCCCCCTCAAGGACTGAACTCACAACCCTG
The DNA here is from genome assembly GCF_003597395.2 of Chelonoidis abingdonii. Taxonomy (NCBI): domain Eukaryota; kingdom Metazoa; phylum Chordata; order Testudines; family Testudinidae; genus Chelonoidis; species Chelonoidis abingdonii. The sequence goes on along the minus strand of NC_133769.1, from coordinate 209,846,033 downwards.
GTTTTAGCAGGCCGATGCTTAAACCACTGAGCTATCCCACCCTCTGACTTTCACCTTGAGTCACTGGAAAGAAAAAACAAGTTACCTAAAACTGGGGGATACATTCTTTCAGCTGTTTCCTGCTGATGACAGAAGCCAAGACACACTAAAACCAGAAGACTACCTTGTGACAGAGTACTCCTGAGGTGCAAAACAAAAAAAAGAACCACTGCTCTGCTCCTGAGGAAATTCTGCACTACTGCACATGCACAGAAATCATGTGCAGTGCAGAATTTTCTTTTCTCAGCACAAAATACATGTGGCCAAGAAGTGCTGCAGTTATGCCTTTTGCCCACCAAGGGTTGCTGTGGCACTAGAACAGAGAGCAGATGCTCCTGGGTGGGAGCAGCCCCAGCTGCAGGTAGGAAGAGAAAAGGCTCTGGTCCTCACAGCGCCCTGCCTGTGGAGCTAGGTCAGGAGGCATGGGATATGGCGGGGATGGACTGGGTTGAACATTTGGAGCTGCTAGGGAGTTACAGACTGGGGTTCAGAAGGGCTAGTGGGGGGACAGACTAGGGTGAGAGCTGACTGGGAGCGTGGGCACAGAGACACAATGGGATGGGGGGTGGCTGAATGGGGACACATGGGGACAGAAGGGTGCAGGCTCACAGTGGGAAAGATGGCTGGCTGAGTGGGAGTTCAGGGACATATGGGGACAGGGGCAGATGTGCCTAATTGAATTAAAGAGGCTAGGGATCTGCACGGGGGAGACTCTCTAACAACCCTCCCGCCTCAGCCCCCCCAAAAAACTGTTCCATACTTCTCCCACCCATACCCAACAACCCTCCAAGTTCACATCCAGGATCCCTCCCAGCAATTACTTTCATATCACTCAACTCCTCCATTACCCTTGGCTTCCCCAAGTCTTTGCACTGCTTCTGAGGGGTGCAAGAAATACATTTCTGTATTGTTGTTTAAATAAATTATTACTTAAATTACATATTTGCTGACAGGTTTTTTGAACTAAATTACCAAAACAATTTAAACTGGCATGATTATATTGTGTTATTTTGACAAAATACGCAGACTTTTGCCAAATTTTAAACTATTGTATATAGAATTTTTAATTTGTGGAGCAGAATTTTTAATTTTTTAGCCGCAGATTACCCCCAGGAGTAAACTGCCACAGCCAGGGTGGATTTGATTTAAACATTAGTTAGGAAGACTTGATTTAATCATGGATTTCTACATAAAAGTGCATTCTTGTTGGTTGTTATAACCTTAATACATATTCTTCACAACTCAGAGATAGATGTAGGTTTCATTTTTAGAA
>NC_133769.1:209842569-209844414 GCF_003597395.2 Chelonoidis abingdonii | reverse complement strand
GGTAGATCTCAAATCAATGAAGGCTACACTCAGAAAGACCTCAAGACTTCTGGAATATGCTGCTCAAACAGTTTCACTTTTGTTTCTACTGCCTGTCCCTCTCGTCTCACATTTATCTTCAGTCTTTTCTCCTTGTCCAGATCTATTCCACCCCCAACGATCTTCTATTCATTGAACTTTTTAAAACTTTTCACTTTTAGAGAGATGTAAGGGATTGACTCTGTGTACACAAATTTGCAGAGGGACAACAGAATTGATGTCTTACTTCTATATATTATGTATTTATTTAAAAACATTTTTGCTGTTAACAAGCATATTATCTCTGGAGTAGAGACACAAATCCACAGTTAGAGAACTGCAAAGCTAAGCATCACTGATGGTATCTTCTAAACTGAGCACTGAGTCCCATTGGGTAGACAGAAAGATTAACCTAAATAATCTATACAGAAGCCCCTGGAGCCCCATAAGATTGGATCCCTAATCCATGAACTATTGGAATTCATTTACAAAACATTTCTTAAACATTACATGAATATATTGTCTCATACTACAGAATTAGAATGTATAATCCTTATTCCATGATGAGATATCTTTTACTTATAATGTATGTTAATTAAAACTATCTGTAGATAAATGCTTTTTGAGGAAAAAACCTATCAAAAAAATCCAACTAAAAAAAATCAAATCAGATTTTTTTATTTTTTTTGAAAATCATTGATTTTTATTCATCCTGCAACCAGCTCTTTACCAAGGCACACAAGTATTCTAAACTAAGTAAACCTGTCAAAGAAAAGAGTTTTTGGATAAAAAAAGCTCTCCAAAATAAAAGAAGGAGGTACTCCAAACAGAAGATAGCAATCTAGAGAATTGCCTCTTTGGAAATAAAAGAGCTGACTGTTCAGCTAACCAGGCCTCTTTGTAGGGGAAGCAACAACTCAAGTTTTTCTTCTGACAGTTAACACTGTCTCCATCTACTGGCAGGAAGATTTGTACCTACTGCTCAGACTAGCATATAGCAATAACGGAGAACAGGTCTTCAGAGTGCGGATCAATGGCATGACTTGGCCCCTAACTAACGTTAATTTAAATGCAGTTTTAGGAACCACTGCTCAAAGATGCAACATCATATCACATCACATATAGAGCCTAACCTAAAACAAAAAAGGTCATTTTTCACTTGCTAATAGTAATGCAATACATAGAGGAGAAAAAATGCTCTCACTTGTCCATCTTGATAGTTGTCTATACTTAATGTCTGTGTTGCCATCATGGTTAATGAAGGGTTAATAATGTCAAATCATCACAAGTGAGAACACATTCTAGAAAAGAGTAAAAGATGTCAGTTACAAAAATAATCTTTTTTAAAATGGATTCTACACAATGCAAAAAATGTTACCAAAATTTCTGTGTACAATAGCAAAGCGAATCAGTTATTTAATTGACAATGCAATTCTATTCATTTTTTAGGCAGCCACCACTCTCACAAACAAAACATTTAAGTTAATTGAGCTATGGCAATTTAAGGCTCTGAACCCTACAAGTTTTCCTTCCGTAATGTGCTTAGTCATCAGGAGTGCTTTGGTTGTTGCCAAATCTTTACCCCACTCTTGCACATCACTGTAGTATATGACCATTAAGATGACTGATTATTCATTATTTTCCAGATGTATTCTATTTTCTAGGTGTTAAAAACAGTCTCAAGTGGAGTATTTCCATTGAGAAAACATTTCAGATAGTTTGAAGAATATTCTCCATTTTCATTTTGTTGAAGGGTTTTCGTATCATGAACAGAGGAAGGTCATAGCTAAGAAAACACGGTTACTCACCTTTGTAACTGTTGTTCTT
>NC_133769.1:209839119-209842469 GCF_003597395.2 Chelonoidis abingdonii | reverse complement strand
CAGTTCTTGATACAATGCTCAGAACAGACCACTACTGAGTTCCATCGCATGTCTTGTGGGAGTTAGTGTGGTTCCTCCCACATTTTTCTGAGCAGCTGCTGCAAAGTGGTTGTTATGGAAGTATTTTGCAATTTCAACAACATTAGCCTTTATTTCTGGAACACTGAAGTATTTGGCTAGAAGGTGCATGAAATGAGCACTGCAACCGTATGTTATTAGCTTGAGACTCTCTTCACTCTCTTCTAAATAATTTCTTCTCATCTTGGATACATTTGCAGCATTGTCTGTGATCAAGCTGCATACTAGACATTTGTATTTTTTTCATAATTTGTTATAGCTTTTACTGCTACTTTTTCTAAATATTCTGCTATGTGTGCATTTCCTGATGTATCAATTGTTTCAGCAAGGAAGACATACCCTTCTTCTGTTGTCACACAAGCACATACAACAGGATAATTGTGGACACTGCTCCACCCATCAAGACTCAGGTTAACAATTTTACCCTCTAGATCTTTTGCACACTGCTCAATTTCTCTCTCATATACTTTATCCAGCAATTTGCCTGTGATATCTGCTCTGTTGGTGGACTGTATTCTGGTTTTAAGGACTGAACCATGTTAATGAAATGTGAGTTCTCAATCATATGGAATGGAGAGTTTGTTGCATAAACAAACCCGGCAATTTTTTCATCAATTATGCCTTTTTGTAATCTGCTGGTTCTTATCACAAACTTATCTACAGTTGTTTCTGGATGATGGAGATTTTTTTTTTCCTTTTTGCTACAGGTGATATACTGTGGCTACGTGACATACATGATGTGACTACACTGTCATTGGCAGATAACTCTGAAACTAGAGAAAATGATGGTAATCTTGAAGGTGGGTAGTTTTCAGAATCCTGTATGTTGAGGATAGATTCTCCTAAACAAAACAAGTCAATGCCGTTATTTAATTATTACCACCATTACTGCTCATTTAGTATTATTCAGTGCATTCACTGACACAGTACCACTTTAAAGGTGAAATGGTAAAAGGAAGATCTGACTATTTCAGCTATTTATTTTATCACAACTGCATCTAAAATGATAGTAGCAGAGAGTAAAAACTATATTTTTTGCTCACACATGAGAATTCAAGAATAGTCCAGAAGGAAGATAGGCAGTCCTTAAGAAAGAAGTATGAAATAAAAAAAGTTACCAACCTGAAGATCCTGCATTTCAGACATGTTCCTTTCATCATCTTCAAGGCAGCTTCCTCCTGAGAAGGAACACTTCTCACGATGTTGTTTCATGCAGGCAACCAGGCCTTGCATTTCTTTGTTGCACTGTTTGCATTTTGTACACATGCCAGTCTTACCCATAGGTAAAGGAACTTCATTAAAATATTCCCAAACTGGATCTCTTTTATGACCTGCTGCCATTATAGGTTTTTCCCTTCTACTGAGAGAATGGTATGGTAGATCTCAAATCAATGAAGGCTACACTCAGAAAGACCTCAAGACTTCTGGAATATGCTGCTCAAACAGTTTCACTTTTGTTTCTACTGCCTGTCCCTCTCGTCTCACATTTATCTTCAGTCTTTTCTCCTTGTCCAGATCTATTCCACCCCCAACGATCTTCTATTCATTGAACTTTTTAAAACTTTTCACTTTTAGAGAGATGTAAGGGATTGACTCTGTGTACACAAATTTGCAGAGGGACAACAGAATTGATGTCTTACTTCTATATATTATGTATTTATTTAAAAACATTTTTGCTGTTAACAAGCATATTATCTCTGGAGTAGAGACACAAATCCACAGTTAGAGAACTGCAAAGCTAAGCATCACTGATGGTATCTTCTAAACTGAGCACTGAGTCCCATTGGGTAGACAGAAAGATTAACCTAAATAATCTATACAGAAGCCCCTGGAGCCCCATAAGATTGGATCCCTAATCCATGAACTATTGGAATTCATTTACAAAACATTTCTTAAACATTACATGAATATATTGTCTCATACTACAGAATTAGAATGTATAATCCTTATTCCATGATGAGATATCTTTTACTTATAATGTATGTTAATTAAAACTATCTGTAGATAAATGCTTTTTGAGGAAAAAACCTATCAAAAAAATCCAACTAAAAAAAATCAAATCAGATTTTTTTATTTTTTTTGAAAATCATTGATTTTTATTCATCCTGCAACCAGCTCTTTACCAAGGCACACAAGTATTCTAAACTAAGTAAACCTGTCAAAGAAAAGAGTTTTTGGATAAAAAAAGCTCTCCAAAATAAAAGAAGGAGGTACTCCAAACAGAAGATAGCAATCTAGAGAATTGCCTCTTTGGAAATAAAAGAGCTGACTGTTCAGCTAACCAGGCCTCTTTGTAGGGGAAGCAACAACTCAAGTTTTTCTTCTGACAGTTAACACTGTCTCCATCTACTGGCAGGAAGATTTGTACCTACTGCTCAGACTAGCATATAGCAATAACGGAGAACAGGTCTTCAGAGTGCGGATCAATGGCATGACTTGGCCCCTAACTAACGTTAATTTAAATGCAGTTTTAGGAACCACTGCTCAAAGATGCAACATCATATCACATCACATATAGAGCCTAACCTAAAACAAAAAAGGTCATTTTTCACTTGCTAATAGTAATGCAATACATAGAGGAGAAAAAATGCTCTCACTTGTCCATCTTGATAGTTGTCTATACTTAATGTCTGTGTTGCCATCATGGTTAATGAAGGGTTAATAATGTCAAATCATCACAAGTGAGAACACATTCTAGAAAAGAGTAAAAGATGTCAGTTACAAAAATAATCTTTTTTAAAATGGATTCTACACAATGCAAAAAATGTTACCAAAATTTCTGTGTACAATAGCAAAGCGAATCAGTTATTTAATTGACAATGCAATTCTATTCATTTTTTAGGCAGCCACCACTCTCACAAACAAAACATTTAAGTTAATTGAGCTATGGCAATTTAAGGCTCTGAACCCTACAAGTTTTCCTTCCGTAATGTGCTTAGTCATCAGGAGTGCTTTGGTTGTTGCCAAATCTTTACCCCACTCTTGCACATCACTGTAGTATATGACCATTAAGATGACTGATTATTCATTATTTTCCAGATGTATTCTATTTTCTAGGTGTTAAAAACAGTCTCAAGTGGAGTATTTCCATTGAGAAAACATTTCAGATAGTTTGAAGAATATTCTCCATTTTCATTTTGTTGAAGGGTTTTCGTATCATGAACAGAGGAAGGTCATAGCTAAGAAAACACGGTTACTCACCTTTGTAACTGTTGTTCTTTGAGATGTGTTGCTCATATCCATTCCAGTAGGTGTACGCGCCGCGCGTGCAC
>NC_133769.1:209799055-209815298 GCF_003597395.2 Chelonoidis abingdonii | reverse complement strand
AGAAGGAACTGAGGAGCGGGCAGGCCGGCAGGGGTATATATCACCCGCCATGGCGGCGCCACTCTAGGGGGCGACCTGCCGGCCCGCTGGAGTTGCTAGGGTAAAAGTTCTCCGACAAACGTGCACGCGCGGCACATACACCTACTGGAATGGATATGAGCAAGCACTCGAAGAAGAATACTAGTTAGTCACAGAAGTCACGGCAGTCAAGGATTCCATGACTTTACCAGACCTCCATGACTTCTTTGGCTTCAGCTGTCAGGGACTGAAGCTGGGACTGTGGCTTTGGCCAGGGCTGTGTGCCCTGGTCCGTAGCTGAGGCTGGAGCCAGGACTGTGTGCCTTTAGCTGGGGCTGTGTATCCTCTACCCCTTTGGCTGGGGCTTGAGCTGTAGTCATGCACAAACTCCCACCCCCCAGGCCAGGACGTGGGTCTTGCGCCGCTGCCGCCCTCCCATGGCCAGAGCCATCCATTGTTGTCCACTCCTCTCTCCCCGCTGGGGCTGTGTACCCCTGCCCCATAGCTTTGGCTGGGGCCGTGCACCGTGGCTGTAGCTGCAGCCAGGGCTGGAGCTGGGGCTGTGTGCTCCTGCACTGCGGCTGCGCCCAGGGCTGGAGCTGGGGCTGTGTGCTTGTGCACCGCGGCTGCGGCCAGGGCTGGAGCTGGGGCTGTGTGCTCATGCACCGCGGCTGCGGCCAGGGCTGGAGCTGGGGCTGTGCGTGCCTCCCACCCATGGCGGTGGGGCTGGTGCTGTCAGCCCATACCCCCCATTGGAGCTCCAGCTGTCCTTCTTCCTTACCCACCCCACCCTCCCCCAGCCCTGTCTCCTGATTATTTTTAATAAAGTCACAGACAGATCATGGGCTCCTGTGAATTTTTTATTTATTGCCAGTGACTTTTACTAAAAATAACCATGACAAAATCTTAACCTTAGTCTTAGCTCTTTGGGACAAGCCTTTGTATGTGTTTATATGAAACCTAATTGGGCTCCTATTCTGATTGGGGCCTCTCGGCATTAGTTTATATTTTTACTGATTTTAAGGCCAGAAAGATCCATTATGATCATCTGATCTTCTGCATAATGCAGGCCATAGAACAGCACCCAGCAATGCTTAAATCAAGTCTTTATTCTGTGGTTGAACTAGAGCATAATTTTAGAAAGACATTCAATTTTGTGAAGAAAGGGGATTAGATTCATATTCCTAGATCCTTTAAACCTTTGTTTACAGTATTAATGAAAAACTAGGAGGAGGCTATTTTCTGGTTCTGGTCTGGAGACAGCAAAAATCTCACAAGAACAGGCATTTTTACAATATTTCAGTTCAAGATAGTAGAAGCCTCACAAGAACACCTGATCTTGGCAGAAGATACACCATTCCAAGTCAAAAACCTCACAAGAGCAGATCATAAGATTCTGTCATTTAATAACGGAAAGCCTAGGCCTGATTTTGTATTCTTGGCCCTCTCCATTTAAAATACTTCTCTCCCTATACTCACCCCACACAACCCCAAAAGCAAGTACTAAAGATACAAGAACTATTAATACTGCATTGCATTCTCATTAATCTAATCTATATAGATATAGGTGGGCAGAGATGCTGGAACAAATTTTTATAGTGGGAGTGCTGAAAGCAGAAACCATGTATTTGGCTGCTATTACTACTTCAAGCCAGGGGGTGCTGCTACACCACCAACATCCCTAGTTCCAGCACCCCTGTGGGTGGGTCAGATATTAACAATGTCCTTCATAAAACTTTTCCATTAGAACAATCTTTCTTACATAAAATTTCTCATGAGAAAAGGTATATTGCTATATTGGCATAAACAAACTTATACACATTAATACTGGGATAAAAATCAAAACAAGAAAGGTATTTTGTACCTAGATATTACAACACTAGACTTCTATAACACCTTCCATCTAAGGTAAAAGGGATCTCTGACAGCCAGACATGGTAAAAAGGATGTAAGCTGTGGCCAAAGGCCTGGTTGATAGTTGCACCATCTGGTGAGGGAGGTCGTTCAGACCCTCAACCAAGCAATAATTTTGAAAATCTGGTTGATGTTGATTGTGATGTCAAGAATTGGGTTTGAGATGCTTTATGTCTCTGTGGTCTTTGCCTGTGCCTTTTGGGTTTGTAATGTCGTTGCTGCTGATGCTGGAACAAGGTATCTCTGCTGCATTGGTATGTCCAGTAACGTCTTCATTTCATTGCAGGTGATATATCCTGAGAGTATGGAGAGTCACTTGGGAATCTTTTATTGAGTGGTGGTGGTGATCTTATTTTATCTCTGGGTGGGGTTAAAGGTCTGTTGTAATGAGTCCTGTATGCTGCCCATGGGTCCCAGGCTGGCCACTGCATGGGAAAGGGCATAGGTGGGCACATCCATGGTTGACCATACCAAGGCTGCATGTCTTGTCCATAGGGAGCCTTTGATTTAATAGGTCCCCAGGGTGGTCTGTGTTCTGTGGGTGAAGAGCGGTGTGAAGAGAAGGTATGCTTTTCCTGTTCATCTCATCATCACTCGAGAATGGTGGGGCGGTGAGCGAGACTGCTTGGTCTGATGCTGTATGCTCAGGTGAGCCATCGATGCTCAAGAGTGGTGACTGCAATGAGGTCGCCAGCACTGGTGGTGAAGGCATAATCACTGGTGAGGGCCTCGGTGCTATGTCTCTTAACAGTATGGTTGGTGCTTTAGAGGAGAAGGCAGTCTTAGATACATGCCTTGACTCCTTGTCCTTCTGATGGGGCTAGGCAGAGGTCCCAGTGCAGACATTGCTGGAGGTGCACTGTGCCTCAAAAGTGCTCACCTGCGGGGTGGTAGGCACCAAAAGACAGTGACCTAGTAGGAGACAGTTTCTTTCTATTCGTCTCTCTGTGGTGAAGTTGTGGCTCTTTTCCTTGATCTTTTAGAGGAATGAGCGTTGTCCTTAGTTGAAGTGGATATAGCTGGGGAGCTCCCGTGGAAAGAATCTGTTGCCCTGGATCAGAGGCCAGCCATACAGATTTTTTCGTAACTGACTAAGACTAACCAAACACTAACTATACTAGCAAAAAACTAAAACTATTTCTAATTATGTTTCTTTAGGTTTGTGAGAGATGTTGGGACACTGCCGTGGAGCTCTGTCTCAGGCCAAGGATGGTGGAGAAGGAACTGAGGAGGTCAGGTTGTGTGCGCACTAGATGAGGTGCCAACGGTGCCGCAGGATGACTACTGCACACGAGTCCCAAATGGAAACTTCTCCTCAAAATGCCTGATCAAAGGTGTCGGGATGCACTGACACCTGAAGTGGAGCCTCCACAGAGTCAGGATTTGAAGAAGATAGTATCTCCATTTTACAGATGGAAAAATTGAGCCATAATGCCATTTTGGTGACTTCATAATGCCGTTTTGGTGACCTTCCAACTCAGTCTGGCCTCATATTTCCAGCTAACATACGAAAGGAGGCACTGCTCTCCAGTCCACCTAAGGTGGAGCACCTATAGGGACACTACTCAAAGAAGAAGAGAAGGTTACTCACGCTGTGCAGTAACTGAGGTTCTTTGAGATGTGTCCCCCTATGAGTGCTCCACCTTAGATGTGTCTGTGTCCCTGCGCCTAGGATCAGAGATTTTTGGTAGCAGTGCCCACTGGACCACATATGCACCCCATCCCACACCATGAGTGGTGGCTATATAGCACTGTGCAGTCCAATTGCTATCAGTTCTTCTCTTCTGCAGAGTCCATGTTTGAACTCGAAAGCAACGGGACAGAGGGTAGGTAGTGGAGAACCCATAAGGACACACATCTCAAATAACCTCAGTTATAGCAGAGTGAGTAACCTTCTCCTATTCTTTGAGGAGTGTCCCTATAGATGCTCCACCTCAGGTAACTGTAGAGCAGTTCCCCTGGTTGGAAGGCTGGGGCTTCAGATTTGTCTTTGTTACTGATGATAGGACAGTCAGCCAGCCTTAACAGAGCCTCTGATGCCAAGTCCTGCTCAATTGTATAGTGCACTGACAGCCAGGATGCTGCTCTACAAATCTTTGGTATTGGTACATTGTTCAGGAAAGCTACAACAGAAGGCCAATGCCCTACGAACATCTAGCATGTGGAAAAGGGCCTCTTGTTTATTTCCTTGTGGCTTAGAGAAGAAAGAGGGAAGGTGGATAGGTTGGTTCAGATGGAATGAAGATGGCACCTTGGGTGGGGTCTTAATGTGACATTATCTTTGAAGAGGACTGTGTAGGACGGGTATGCCAGAAGGGTTCCAATTTTCCCCATGCTACAAGCAGGTGTGATGGCTACAAGAAAGGCCATCTTCATTGATAGATGAATGTAGGAACAAGGAGTTCTTGATTTCAATTGGAATCGAGAGAGTTTTGCTTAGACTATGCCTGTGCAAGGCATATACTGTCTGAAGCCAGCCTTTAAAACATTGCATATGTAGCCTGGCATGTTTTACCACAAAGGTGGTCATGGCCACATGCCCTAGGAGTTGTAAAACAGGTTCTGGCTGATACCTGCGGACTGGCTTGTACTGTAGCAATCAAATTTGCTAGGGTAGTGAATCTGTGTGTGCTGGTAAGGTGGCTTTGGCCTCCAGTGTGTTGAGGTAGGCCACCATGAATTCTAGGTGTTGTACTGGTGTCACTGTTGATTTTTTGAGCGTTTATTTCTCGACCAACTTGTGAGAAAAGGTTCACAGCCATCTGTGTAGCCATGACTGCATTGTCTTGAGAGGTGGCTTTGATTAGACAATCATCCAATTATGGGAATATCATAATTCTGTGCTTTCTGAGGTGTGCCACCAGGACTTTGGAGAATACTCTGGGTGCTGTAGACAGGCCAAAGGGTAGTACCTTGTACTGGTAGTGATCTGGTCCCAGAATGAATTTTAGGAATTTCCTGTGGGAAAGATGTGTAGTAACATGGAAATACACACCTTGGAGGCCAGGGGCCAAGAAGCAGTCCCCCTGGTTCAGTACTGGAATTATTGTTGAGAGTGTGACCATCCTGAATTGTAATTTGACAAATCTGTTGACTTTTCTTAAGTCTAGAATGGGTCTCCAGCCCCTGTTCTTTTCTGGGATTAAGAAGTAGCTGGAATAAAATCCTTTCCCTCTATACTGGGTCGTAACAGGTTCTATCGCACCCAAATGCAGCAGATGGTTTATTCCCTCCTGTAAAGGTGCTCATGAGAGAGGCCCCTGAAAATGGAGGGAATGGGAGGTAGGAGGGAGAGAAATGGAATCAAGAAACCTTCATGGATAAGTTTTCAAGATCCACTTGTCCAAGATGATAGTCTGCCATGATGTATAGAACAGGATAGGACAGTTACCTGTTCCGTAACTGGAGTTCTTCGAGATGTGTTGCTCATGCCTATTCCACAGTAGGTGTGCTTGCTCGCCACGTGCACTGATGCCGGAAGTTTTTCCCTCAGCAGTACCTGTAGGGGGAGCGCTGCTGCGACTCCTGGAGTGATGCCACTATAGTGCACTATAAGGAGAGCTGCGCGCTCCCTGGACCCTCAGTTCCCTCTTGCCGGACCAACTCCGACAGAGGGGAAGGAGGGCGGGACGTGGAACAGACATGAGCAACACATCTCGAAGAACGCCAGTTATGGAACAGGTAACTGTCCTTTCTTCTTCAAGTGCTTGCTCATGTGTATTCCACAGTAGGTGATTACAAGCTGTGTCTGATGGAGGTGGGTAGGAGTTTACAGATTCCCTGGATGAAGCACAGCCCTACAGCGTCATCCCTGGTGTGGGAGACGATCGCATAGTGTGATGTGTACTGAGGACCAGGTAGCGGCTCTACAGATATCCTGGATAGGGACATGGGCCACAAAGGCAGCTGAAGAGGCCTGGGCCCTTGTCAAATGAGCCCTTAGAATAGGTGGTGCGGGAACCCCTGCTAGGTCGTAGCATGTGTAGATGCACAATGTAATCCACCGGGAAAGCCTCTGGGTGGAGATCGGTTGGCCCCTCATTCGCTCGGCCGAAGCAACAAAGAGTTGCGAAGACCTGTGGAATGGCTTAGTCCACTCCAGATAAAAGGCCAGAGCTCTGCGTACGTCGAGCGTATGGAGGCGGCGTTCCTCGTTAGAGGTATGTGGGTTAGGGCAGAGAACAGGTAGGAAGATGTCCTGGCTCATGTGAAAAACAGAGACCACCTTAGGGAGGAATGCAAGGTGTGGATGGAGCTGAACCTTGTCTTTGTGAAAGACAGCGTAAGCGGGAGTCGCAGATCAAGGCACTGAGCTCCGAGACCTGCCAGGCTGACGTGATGGCCACGAGGAAGGCTAGCTTCCAGGAAAGATGAGACAATTAGCATGTGGCCAGGAGTTTGAACGGGAGCCCCGTAAGGCAAGACAGCACCAAATTTAGGTCTCATTGAGGGACAGGGGTTCTAACATAAGGGAAGGACCAGTCCAGCCCCTTGAGGAAACGCCTGGTCATGGCATGGGAGAAAACTGAGCAGCCCTGCCCCGGCGGATGGAACGCTGAAATAGCCGCCAGGTGCACTCTGACAGAGGAAGGGGCCAGGCCTTGGGTCCTAAGGTGAAGCAAGTACTCAAGGATAAGTTGGAGCGAGGCAGACATTGGGGAAACACCCCGCTTTCCCACCCACTCAATGCGTGGATGGCCTCCTACTTTTGAGGAGGACACGCCTGATCTTCTCCAAACACATTCTCTCCTCCACATCTAGCCACTGATCAGCCACGCTGTCAGATGGAGGCTCGTCAGATTGGGGTGGAGAAGGCAGCCCCAGTCCTGGGAGAGAAGGTCCAGATGGAGTGGCAACAGCCGGGGAGGGGCCACGAGTAAGCCTAGAAGGGTCCCATACCAATGCTGCCAGGACCAAGCTGGGGTGATAAAAAGGATGCATGTCTTGTTTGTTTTTACTTTCTCCAGGACCTTGACAATGAAGGGAAACAGGGGAAAGCGTAAAGGAGTTGACCCGACCATGACAGGAGGAAGGCATCCGAGATCGCGTTCCTCCCCACACCTGCCCTGGAGCAGAATCTGTGGCAACAGCAGTTCTGTCGGGTCACAAACAAGTCTACTTGGGGAGTGCCCCACGCTCGGAAGAGCTGATGAGTGACTTCTGGGTGGAGCAACCACTCATGTTGGGAGAAGAAAACCTTGCTCAAGCATATCGGCCTGCATGTTGTTGACACCTGGCAGGTGGAAAGCCTTCAGGGAGATGTTGTGGGCTATACAGAACTCCCAGAGGCTGAGGGCTTCCTGGCAGAGGGCCAACACCTCACCCCGTGGCAGTGTTGTCTGTGAGTACTCTGACCACCTTGCCGCGTAGCTATGAGCTGAATGCCACACAGGCTAAGCATATCGCCCTCATGTTTATGTGAAGGGACAGCAATCCGATTGACCACAAACCTTGGGTCTGGGATGAACTGCAGCAAAGCTGGAGTGAGTAGTTCCGATGCACCATCACTGGTGGCAAGAAGGAACGGAGGGTGGTGGGAGCACACGGCTCCCCTTATAGCGTGCTATCATGGCACCACTCTAGGGATCGCAACAGTGCTCCCCCTACTGGTTCTGCTGAGGGAAAAATTTCCAGCACCGGTGCACGTAGCAAGCACGCACACCTACTGTGGAATAGACATTAGCAAGCACTCGAAGAACAACTGGTCACCAAACTGATGGACACTGGTTGATAATTGCAGCACATGGATCAAGAAGAGGCATCTCAGGGACTCAACTAAATTCTAAAAACTTGTTTTGAGCTAGGTGGGTAAGACATAGATTGTGTTGGAGGCGGTCTCCATTTAAGTGGTCCCTGACAGTGAGGTGGCAGAGAGGTCAGGGATCCTGATCGGGGAGTAGGGTGGCATTTACCTGGTCTTCTCCTCTGTGCTGGTCTATAAATGCTGAGTGATCTCAGTGCTGATCTTGAATCCTTTAGGGAATAAAGAGATTCATCAGTGCGCTCAGCGAATAAGTTAGAGCCGTCAAATGGAAGATTCTCTGCTGTAGCCTGTACTTCCCTTGGGAACCCTGACAAGTGAAGCCAGTCTCATGACCACTGATGTTGCTATTGATTGGGCAGCTGTGTCAGCAGCATCCAAAGACACTTGCAGTGCCATCCCTGCCAGCAGCTGACACTCTGTGATGATTGCCTAGAACTGTTCTTTTTGGTCCTCACATGATTTTATTGATTACATCCCTAACTTCGAGTAATTTGTATGACTATAATTTGACATAAGTGCCTCACGATCAGCAATTCTGAATTACAGAGTTGCTGATGAGTATATATCTTTTGTCCAAAGAGATCCAGTCTCTTCCAGTCCGTATCGTAGCAGGCAGAGGTGGATTAAGATATATTGAGGCCCTGAGCACAAAGAACATTTCCCCCCACCCACCTTCCCTGCAGTGAGGCCCTGCATCCTGCTCCTCTCTTCCCCTCCATGGCCCTTCCTTCTGGCCTGGCCAGAAGCTGGGTCATGGTAAGAGCTGCTCAGGGAGCCCAGGCAGCTGTAGGAAGCCCTGGACCTTCCACCTGCCCTGGGCATCATGCCCCGGGGGAGGGGAAGCAGGGACGTGGGCTGGGTGCTGCTCTTGGGCACCCTGGCCCCTGCAGAGGTAGGATGACCAGATAGCAAATGTGAAAAATCAGGACAGGAAGTGGGGGGGGGGGAAATAGGTACCTATATAAGAAAAAGCCCCCCAAAATCAGGACTGTCCCTATAAAATTGGGACATCTGGTCACCCTAAGTGGAGGGTAAAGGGCTCCCCATAGCTGCCCGGGCAGCTATTACTGTAGCCTCGGGTGACCATACATCCCATTTTAACGGGGACAGTCCCCTTTTTAAGCCCTGTCTCAGACATCCCAACTTTTTTGGGAAAACTAGGCATTTGCCCCATTTGCTCTTGCCAACTGATGATCATTTGGCAAGAGCAAACAGGACAAATGCCCAGTTTTGCCAAAAACGGACTTGGGGAAGGGGGACAGGGCTTGGGATAGCTCTGCTGGAGGAAGATGAGTGGGCGAGGAAGAAATATGCTCATTCTACTACAGCTGGGCTCCGGCTTCTGGCCTGGCCTGGGGGCATGGCCTAAAGGGGAAGAGGAGAAGCAGTGCGGCAGGGCCCCAAGGGAGAGGAGGAGCATGGGTCAGGGCCAGAGTTCTGGAGCCCCTGTGGGGGTGCCCAAATTGGTTGGGGCCCCTGGGCATGGGCCTGTGCAATAATCTGCCACTGGTTGGGGGTCATCTTGGAGTGATGTTGCTTCCCCCTTTCATTCAGTTCACTGACCACCAGATAATTTGGTGTGGGATGCATGAATAAGAAATCTACATCCTTGAAGGGGACATAATACTTTTTACTGCCCCTCTTACGTGTGCAGGGTATCGTGGCTGGAATCTGCCAGACAAATCTTGGCTGGGTCTAAAAGGGCTTCATTGATAGGAAGAGCTATCTTGGCAGATGTGGAGGTTCACAGTATGTCCAGCAACTTGTGCTGTGATTCTCTCACTTCCTCCAATGGGATCATGAGAGTCTGCAATTTTTTGGACTAGCTCTTGAAATTGTTTGAAGCCATCTACTGATGTTGGGGGTGGGTGGGGAGAGAGAGTGTGTGGCATAATTGTCTTGTCCAGTGAAGATAACAAGATGTTGGTCCAAGGTGTAGTTTCCTCTATTCTCTCCTGCTTCTCAAAAGATTGTCCTTCAGGCTGAGATCTGGATACCGAGGAGGATAGAGTGTCTAGGTCTTTCCCTCTGAGTACTCTCCCTCTGGGAAACTGTTGTGTAAAAGCAATCCATGAATCCCAGCAAGGCCATTGCATGGGCACAGGCTTGGGGGTGTTTCCATGGGGTGCCCATACCAAGGCCCTGAATCACATCTGGTCTCCTGGTATCTAGTATGTGTGTGCGGTTCACACTGTGTAGTCCCATGATATGAGGGTGGGGGGTACACAATATCACTGAATACAGAACTTCATCATCTTCACTAGAGAAGGAGCAAGCAGTCCCAGATGGTGATAGTGAACAATGTGGTACCGGTTGCACTCTGGAAGGACAGGTGTCTACTGCTGGGAGCTCAGTGCGAAGCAGGGGTGATTCCAGAGTCTCAGAGATGACCAGGTCTTTTGGGAATCTAAATTCCTGCAGTACCGGCATCAACATTGGTACCATCGGAGACATGTGCATCAATGCCAATACTGTTGGCGCTGACGGTGCCAAGATGACTATGCGCTCTGTTGATTGTGAGACAGGTGGTGGCAAAGTTCTTGTCAGTGTGTCAGTGCCAAAGTGCTTGGTACTGTGTGTTTAGGTGGTGTACTCTGTGCTGTCTTTGCCTCTATCACCTGATAGTGCTGTCTTGTCTAGGCCAGCCTTCTTGGGGTCCTTGGACTTATTGGCAGTATTGGTACTGGAGATCTCAGGGGAGTCAAAGATACTGTGCTTAGTACCTGACGAAGTGGAGGCTCCCGACCTTGTCAGGGAACTCTCTGGGATAGTTCTTTGGTAGGCAAACTTGTGGCCCTTTTCTTATTCTCTTTGTGAGAGTCTGCTGCCTCTCTCTTCATGAATAGTGGAGAGTGTAAGGCAGCAGATGTCGGTGATCACTACTCTGGAGAAATGCCAGGGCTGGGGTCTGAGGTTGGCTGCAGCAAACTCTGCATCTTAAAAAGTTTCAGATTCAATTCATGGGCTTTTCGGGCCCGAGTTTTGAGCTTGAGACTGTAGGTGCTTTTTTGTGGGAAGTGCACTTCTCCCAAGCAACGAATGCACCGGGAGTGCCCATTGCTCATGGGGATGGCCTCCCTGCAGGAGACGCACCTTTTGAACCCGGGGTATCCTGGTATAATCCCATGTAGGGATAACTCCTGTGAAGGGAAGAATCTAGGGAAGCATCAATCTGACCTAAAGGGTAACGAGGAGGAAGAAAAAAAAGATTTTTTTTTAAACAAGGAGATAAATGGAAAGAAAATGGAAGCAACTATTAACGAGCTAAATTTTAAAAAAAAAATTATAAAGGGCACTAAAGGCACTTGGCTAGAAAGGACTCTGCAAGGACTCCATTTCTGGCCAAGGGCGGTTGCAAAGGAACTGATGGTGGTTGGTCTAAACAGCGCTATATAACTGCCATTCACAATGTAAGACCGAGGAGAAGGAGCTCGTGTGTAGTCCAACAGGCACTGCTACTGAAAATCTCAGATCCTAGGTACAGGGACACATACACACCTAAGGTGAAGCACCCATAGGGACGCTATTCGAAGAAGAATCTATTCTTGCATGTTTAACTGCCATTTCAAATTTAAGACATATTAAAACAGATTTAAGATTTTCTACTAAAACCTCTCCCTTCTCTGAAAACTTTACAATACTTCCAAAATCTATATTCTCTCTCCTCCTCTTCATGTATCCACTCCCTGTAATTCCAGTTGTTTCTTCCTCTTTAATATTTCTATATCCTTTTCTCATTATGACCACTGCTCAAAACATGTCTACACCCAATCATCCTCTTATCTTGATTCTTATAACTTTCAATTATTTTTTACCATTCCAATATGCTACTAATGTTAGTTTTCTCACATACCATTTGAATACCACATTTTATTCTTAAGAACATAAGAATGATCATACTGGGTCAGACCAATGGTCCATTTAGTCCAGTATCTTGTCTTCCAATAGTAGCCAATGACAGATGCTTCAGAGGGAATGAACAGAATATATTTATATCAAGTGATCCATCCCCTGTCATCCACTCACAGTTTCTGGCAATTAGAGGCTGATGAGATCCAGAGCATGGGATTGCATCCCTGATCATATTGGTTAATAGCCACTGACAGACCTGTCCTCCATGAACTTATCTAATTCTCTTTTGAACCCAGTTATAGTTTTAGCCTTCACAATATCACCCTGGCAATGAGTTCCACCGGTTGACTTTGCATTGTGTGAAGTAGTACTTCCTTTTGTTTGTTTTAAACCTGCAGCCTATTAATTCTTCCATCCTTCCAATCTCTTGTTGTATAAAATTAAAGCTCCTTTTCATCATCTAGAAAGGTCTACATAATCTGTCTTCCACTTACATCTTTGCTCTCATTATTTCTTCTACCCTCAATTTCCCATGCTTTCTTCCTCCTCCCCCTGAACACTTGCCTTCCTCCTTCCTTCATCTCCTTCTTCCATTCTTAGACCTCTGCCTTCTAGACTGCCGCCAACTACTCCTGAACAACCTCCTTGGCTTCCTCAGAGACATTCCCTCTCTGCCCTCCTTAAAGTAAATCCAGCTTTCCTACGTCTTGTGCTTATCTGATCTTACTAAGACTAATCTCTTCAGGATGGTGAGAGTATTTATGTTCCGGAAAACTTTTATAGCAATAAGAAAACTTTATTTTAATATAGATTTTTGCTATTTAATTTCTTAAATGTGGTGCTAAATATTGTGAGGCACCACGCATTAATGTAACAAGGACTAATAAAAGGTTCACATTTTATACTACTTTATAAATAACATGTTAGGAAAGGTCAATAAAAAATAAAATAAAAAAGGATAATGAAATTATAAAGTATTTAAATAAGAGTTTCATAAGCCAATTTTTCATTCATTTTCTTGGGAATTAGATCAACATGTTTTTTCAAATCCTTAGATACTTGGAGGTTTCTATTTTCTAACCCAAAAGTATTAAGTAATGACTACTAGGTTAGTGTCATTCCACTATTTTATTATGGAATGGAAAGAATGAGGAACATTTCAAAGTTCTTGCTACATTTGTCTTGGGTTTACTATTTAAATTCCACTGTCCTATATATTTACTAGAGGAGAATATTTACCTTGAAGGGTATCAGTTAACTGCTACTCCATCTCCATAAAATTATAGTTTCAGTATCTATTTTTTGGAATGGCAAAATATTACAGACTTCTCCACTACAGAAGTTATAAAAAAGGGGAAGGTGGGAATAGAAGGAATAAATGCACTTACTAATCAAACTTATACACTGGACGCGCGCTAGAACGCAGAGTTTTGGATCCGTGCGTGGTTCCGCGTTAATGCGGGGATCACGTTATACCAGGGACCGTGTTACCATGGATTCCAATGAAGGTAATTAAATTTGGGATCCATGTGCGGTTTTGCATTATAAGGGAATATTTTGTTACTGTACTGAGACACATGATTGTGAGGCCTAAGCAGTCTTGTAATGACCAATGTTCATCTTACCAGTTAAAGTGGAGGTTTCAGTAAAATTTGTATGATTCTGAAGGGCCACATTCTAAAGTAGCAGCTTTCTCAGAGTTTCATCATATCTTCAGCTGTGTCTCTTTCTATTTTATTTGATGGTTTCCCCAAGCATAAACTATGTAGATGTCTTCACTTGTAAATGCAGTGAGGAGAAGAACTGTACATTTTCCCTGCTGTTATAGGCTACTCGCATTTCATGTCTGATGGTGATATCAGAGAGACAAATCAACATGGCTCTATAAATTTACACTGCCTTTCTGATCTCCTATAATTATTTGAATAAGTCAAATTAAATGGATAAAGGAGAACCAGAAGATATAATTTGGTAAAATCCTTTTGAAAGTTCATATAAGTCCCTCACAGAAGGCTACTATGGAAACTATGTAGTCACAGAATGAGAGATGATGTTCTGTTCTTAGTAAGAAACTAGTCAAGACGGAGAAAACAGAAAATGGGAATAAATCATTAATTTTCAATGTGTAAAGAGGTTAATAGGGAGTATGTCCAAAGGAATCTTTTTCAGACTAACGTAATTTCATATCATTATTAAAGGATCTGAAAATGAGTGTGAAGAGTATGGTGGCAAAATCTGCAGATAAGTTATGTAAACTAGTCAACACTACAGAAGAACATGAGGAACTTAACAAGGTCCTAACAACAGCCTGGATGACCCCATCATGCCTGATTCTGACACAGAGAGGACTCACCACATTTGCATTTCCCCTGCCTATGTGAAAGGGGAGGAGGAAGAGAGATTTGGTATTTGGAAGCAGATCTGTAGTCCATTCCACTGAGAAGGACTCCAGCACCATCTCCTCTAAATGGAACATTTGAGGAGGACCTCTAAAAAGAATCCTATCAGAGCTGTCCTCCTCATAGCCTCCTTCTGTGGATTTCGGTGGATGAGAAGGATACTGGACAAGACAATGACAGATAAAAATTCAGCAAAGACAACTCTGAGGTAATGCAAACTGAAAAGAACAATTTGAGCTAATCATGCACACTGATTGGCTCTAAATTAACCGAATCCACCATTATACAAGGGACTGGTGGGACCTCATCTGAAATATTGTTTGCAGTTCTGGTCTCCCATGTTTAAGAAGGATGAATTCAAACTGGAACAGGTACAAAGAAGGGCGACTAGGATGATCCGAGGAATGGAAAATCTGTCTTATGAAAGGAGACTCAAAGAACGTGGCTTGTTTAGCCTAACAAAAGAAGGCTGAGGGGAGATATGATTGCTCTCTATAAATATATCAGAGGGATAAATACTAGGGAAGGAGAGGAATTATTTAAGATCAGTACTAATGTGGACACAAGAACAAATGGATATCAGCTGGACACTAGGAAGTTTAGACTTGAAATTAGAACAAGGTTTCTAACCATCAGAAGAGTGAAGTTCTGGAACAGCCTTCCAAGGGGAGCAGTGGGGGCAAAAGACATATCTGGCTTCAAGACTAAGCTTGATAAGTTTATGGAAGGGATGGTATGATGGGATATTCTAATTTTGGCAATTAATTGATCTTTTGACTATTAGCGGTAAATATGCCCAATGGCCTGCGACGGTATGTTAGATGGGGTGGAATCTGAGTTACGACAGAGAATTCTTCCCTGGATGTCTGGCTGGTGAGTCTTGCCCACATGCTCAAGGTTTAGCTGATCATCATATTTGGGGTCGGAAAGGAATTTTTCTCCAGGGCAGACGGGCAGAGACCCTGGAAGTTTTTCACCTTCCTCTGCAGCGTGGGGCACAGGTCACTTGCTGGAGGATTCTCTGCACCTTGAAGTATTTAAACCATGATTTGAGGACTTCAATAGCTCAGACAGAGGTTAGGGTTTATTAGAGGAGTAAGTGGGTGAGATTCTGTGACCTGCGTCGTGCAGGAGGTCAGACTAGACGATCGTAATGGTCCCTTCTGACCTTAAAGTCTATGATTCTATGTCTATGAGGAAAGACTGAGTCTTCATTGTGTATAACTAAAGAAACATATCTGTTTATTATGCAGTGCTGGTAAAAACAAATTATGTTAGGTTTTATTAAGAAAGAGATAATATAGCATCTTTATATAAATTGGCTGTACATCCTCATTTGTAATACTGCACTCAATTCTAGTCAGCAAAAATATAATTCAATTAAAAAAAGGCTAGAGCAGAAATAGAGAAGGTTCACAGAAGAGCAACAATGATGATTAGAGGCATGGAAAGAGTTCCTTGTGTGAACAAGACCATCTCTGTAGTTTAGACAGGAGATCAATAGGTGAGCTGAATAGGATATATAAAATGCTTAATGGTATACAGGTCAATAACGTGCTCCTATTTACTCTCAGAATAAACTAAGAAAGTGGACACCCAATGATATTAACTCAAGGCATAACTAACTTGTGGGATTCATTGGTGCAAGATATGGCTAAAAGAGAGCTTTGTAGGATTCAATAAAGAAACAGATATAAACAATGTCATCTGCAGTAAGACTAAATACAGCCAGGGCCGGTGGAACCATTTAGGCAAACTAGGCGGCCGCCTAGGGCGCCTAGTGGTTGGGGGCGCCTAAAAGTCCCCTCAGGCAAGGAGGTGGAGTGGAGGTGAGCTGGGTGGGGGGGCACACAGGCAGGGCTGCCTGCCGTAACGGGGGGGAGGGGGGGGAGGCGCACAGGGGAACAACTCCCCGCCCCAGCTTACCTCCACTCTGCCTCCTCCACTGAGCACACAGCCCAGCTCTAAGTCTCCTCCAATCAGTGCTGCACGCCTAGGCGGGGAGGAGACTTAGAGCAGCGCCAGCGTGATCAGCGGATGAGGCAGAGCTGAGGTGAGCTAGGGCGGGCTACCCAGGCAGGGTTAGCTTCCGTGGGGGGAAGTCTCCCCAGGCAGGGTTAGCTGCCATGGCAGGAGGGGGGCGAGAAAGTCTCCCTAGGCAGGGTTAGCTGCCATGGGGGGACAGGGCGAGTCTCCCTGGGCGGGGTTAGTTGCCGTGGGGGGACCGGGGGGGAGAAGAGTTAGCTGTTGCGGCGGGGGGGGTCTGGGGGTGAAGGGAACTGAGAGACTCAGGGGT
>NC_133769.1:209782624-209798908 GCF_003597395.2 Chelonoidis abingdonii | reverse complement strand
GGGGGGGCTCCCCGGGTGGGGGGCTGAGTTAGCTGCCGCAGGGGGGCGGGGTTAGCTGGGTGGAGGGTGCAAGGTGGAAGTTTCGCCTAGGGCGCAAAACTTTCTTGCACCGGCCCTGAATACGGCAGATAGCTATAAGAGATATAAAACCTCATTCTTCAGGGTATAAACCAAGCATTAATTGTCTGGGGTCATGAAGAAACTTCTCCTATGGAATTATTAGTGCATAATTATTCCTTATAGGATATTTTGTTTATTAAACTACACCTTCCTCTGAAGCATTTAGTACTGGCCACAGTTAGACAGACAGATAGATGTGGACCACTGACCTGATCCAGTATGACTAGTAGCAGTACCGGTAGTAGCACCAATATTTTCTATACAACCATCCATGTTTTTGTGTTCATTCATAGCAAAGTTTAAAAAAAAAACGGCATTTCTCCTGCCCAAGGCAGGCTAGCGAGCAAAATATAATGGAATTTGCCTCCATCTGCACAG
This sequence comes from Chelonoidis abingdonii, assembly GCF_003597395.2. Taxonomy (NCBI): domain Eukaryota; kingdom Metazoa; phylum Chordata; order Testudines; family Testudinidae; genus Chelonoidis; species Chelonoidis abingdonii. Next base: position 209,798,410 of record NC_133769.1, on the reverse strand, counting down.
TGCCTGTTAAAGGAGGCGTTAACATGGTACCAGCTGCAAAGAAGCTGCTCACCCCTTTATTTCAACTGGACGTAGAGGCCATTGTCTTATTCCAGCAGATAGAATTCCAGGCTCATTGCTGCACAAGATAGCAGATACACACCTAGGAACCAACAAGGAAAAATTCAGATGGAAATAATAATTTGGTAAATAGCTTATCAGCTGGAAATGAAATTTTTTCTCTAGAAAACCGAGTAATAAAAACAAGGGTCATTAAAAAAATGTAATGGTAAGATACTTTTTTCTACCATTTCCATTGGGGGTGGGGGGAGAGGACATATTAAAAAAAAAAAGAATAAACTGCCTAGTCTTTATTGTTGACTTGCCCTTATCTTACAACCTCCAACATTGCTTTTGCTAGAGCAGGAGTCGACAATCTTTCAGAAGTGGTGTGCCAAGTCTTCATTTATTCACTCTAAATTGAAGGTTTCGTGTGCCAGTAATACATTCTAACCTTTTAGAAAGTCTCTTTCTGTAAGTCTATAATATATAGCTAAACTATTGTATGTAAAGTAAATAAGGTTTCAAAATGTTTAAGAAGCTTCATTTAAAATTAAATTAAAATGCAGAGCCCCATGGACCGGTAGCCAGGACCCAGGCAGTGTGAGTGCCACTGAAAATCAGCTCGCATGCTGCCTTCAGCACCCGTGCCATAGCCTACCCCTGTGCTAGTGCTTGCAAAAGAAAGCAAATATTGTGACTGCTGATCTTCTTTCTACTGTATGTGGAACCTTTGTATTTTACTCTCTGGATCAACATCCATTTGCCTGGGCAACACAAGACAAAATAAATCGAAAATAAATCTAGTGATGGCAAATTGGAACAACTGCATACTGTCTTAAAGAAAGCTCTTCCATATCAAATCAAAACACAGAGTCGAACTATTAATCAGTTTTTTGATATCCTTAACTGTACTGTCTCAAAATACTACATGAAAAAATATGCAGAATATAATGTTAGGAATTATGCATCCCATATGCAGAGAGCTAGTAGGTTGTATTATAGGTTTGCAAAGCAGTTTAAAAAGCCTTCTTTAAATTAGCACTTAATATTGAATTATGTTTGACATTTTAAAACTAGCATTTAAAACGATCATAAAACTGATGCAGAAATTATGAAAATGTACTCAGAAAATATGGTTCCTGAAAACACTATTGAAAAATGGCAGTTAACCCAGGAGCAAAATTTATGGTCAATAAAACTGTCTCAGGGGAATGGTCAAGATGCTAACGCCATACAGAGGTCAAGCAGTGAAACAACAGCTTAAAAGCAGTGATTCTTTAATATACAGTTGTAATTTAAAATAAAACTATGCATTCAGTTATTCAAGACTCCATATTTCTAATCATATAGCAATTTTTCTAAAATGTAGCTAGAATGAAAAAAGACAAACCCCAAAACTAAATTTTGGAAACTGAATTGGAAATGGTTGGATTTGAGATCTAGAACTTCAGCTGTCAAGTATCAGAGGGGTAGCCATGTTAGTCTGGATCTGTAAAAGCAGCAAAGAATCCTGTGGCACCTTATAGACGAACAGACGTGTTGGAGCATGAGCTTTCATGGGTGCATGATCTGATGAGGTGGGTATTCACCCACGAAAGCTCATGCTCCAACACGTCTGTTCGTCTATAAGGTGCCACAGGATTCTTTGCTGCTTTTAACTTCAGTTGTGTTCAGTGTAGAACCAATACCTCAAAGGGCCAGTTTTTTATTCCTGGGATAAACTATAATGAGGACACAGTGGCTCATAGTACTTTCTCCCTTATCCACCAAAGCCCTACCTCCCCCAAGCAGCTGGACATCCCTTGTTTTCTGCAACTTCTCACTGTTGTCTTTGTGGAGAGAGATCCTGTGGACTCAGTACTGCAACTGCATGCAGTATGTCTGGGGATTACTATATTAGCTTTATGAATGTTATCGGTACATGTTATATGCATTGTTGTGGGCTAGAGATGATATTCTACTCTATGGGGGAGGGTTAACACTGCTCCTTTAGGAATTAAAAACAGTCTCTTGACCCTCCTTCATGTAAGACACCAAGTGTGAGCAGAGAAAGGTGCTTAAGGAGGACAAAACCTAGGTGGAAGGGTACTACTGAAGTGTGGAGACTGGATGGGAAAGGATGCTGTGCGAGGAAATTGTGTTAGTATGGATGGGAGGGAATCACATGGGGTTGTGGTTGTGCAGTCCTCCTCATAAAGATACTTGAGGCATTAGCAGATGACTATGTTTTCCTCCAGAAGATTTAAGATGAGAAAATGATGCAGGGAGGGTTGGACAAGGTTTGCATGTGCTGTCCTCTTCAGGATCTTTTTGGAGATAAAGGGGGGAGGGAGAGAAGACTGGAGTGCCATAGCAAATCACGGGGCCTCCATAGGTTGGGACAGCGTGAAGCCTGGGCTTGAGTCTAATTTTCCTGAGGTTTTTTAAAACTAATTTTATTCCTCGTGTAGTCCTAGAAATAAGGCAAGATTTAAAGAAGGTAAAAAGAGGGAAGGTATGAGCACTCATACAGCACAGATTTAGCTGCTGAGAAGAAAATTGAAGGAAACAAAGGACATAAAGAGAAGAAATTCTTTAATTGCCTAAATACCAATGCTAGGACCTTGGTAACAAAAGGATTTGCTCACTTTTTTTAGCATAAATTCAGTCTGGTTGGTATTACTAAAACCTGGTGGTGATTATAATGTTAAAGTCAATGGTTACACCCTATTTTAAAAGGATAAAGTGGGCAAAAGGGGAGAGCGAGTGGTGCACTAGGTCAAAAATAACGTTACTTGTTTCTGAATCACTGACAAATTAGAAGAAAATGATCCTGAATATTTATGGATCAATGTCCTAACACAGTGTTTCCCAAACTTGGGATGCCACTTGTGTAGGGAAAGCCCCTGGCGGGATGGGACGGGGCAGTTTGTTTACCTGCCGCATCCGCAGGTTTGGCCAATCATGGTTCCCACTGGCTGCAGTTCACAATTCCAGGCCAATGGGAGCTGCTGAAAGTGGTGGCCAGCACATCTCTCAGCCTGTGCCACTTCCAGCAGCTCCCATTGCTTGGAGCAGTGAACCGTGGCCACTGAGAGCTGTGATTGGCTGGACCTGCGGACACGGCAAGTAAACAAACCGGCCCGACCTGCCAGGGGCTTTCCCTACACAAGCAGCATCCCAAGTTTGGGAAACACTGTACTAACAGATAAAGCAAAAGATGGGGTATTAGTTGGTGCCTACTACAGACCAGCAAAACACACTAGAGAACAGGATGACCAGCTCCTTACACACTTACCTATAATATATAGGGAAAAATGCTACATGATCATGGAAGACTTCAATTTGAGTGACATATTTTGGATGTCTCATGCTGCCAGCAATAAAATGTCCTTGATTTCTAAATAGTATAGATGACAATTTCCTAATTCAAAAAGTGTTCCATCCAACATGGGGGAACTCTATATAAGGCCTCATCTTAACATATAAAAAGGAGCTGGTCACAGAAGTAAAAATTAATGGTAGCTAAGGGTATGTCTACACTACAGGATTATACCGATTTTACAGAAACCAGTTTTATAAAACAGATTGTATAAAGTCAAGTGCACATGGCCACACTAAGCACATTAATTCAGCGGTGTGCATCCATGTACCGAGGCTGGTGTCGACTTCCAGAGCGTTGCACTGTGGGTAGCTATCCCATAGTTCCCACAGTCTCCCCCGCCCTTGGAATTCTGGGTTGAGATCCCAGTGCCTGACGGGGCAAAAGACATTGTTGTGGGTGGTTCTGGGTACAGACTCACCCCACTCTCCGTGAAAGCAGCAGACAACCGTTTCGCGCTTTTTTTCCTGAGTGAACTGTGCAAATGCCATAGCACAGCAAGCATGGGCCCCACTCAGATCAAGACGGCAATCAGAGACGCTGTAAACACCTCGCGCATTCTCGTACAGTCTATTCTGAACCAGGACCTGCAAAACCAGGCGAGAAGGTGGCGATTATGGCAGCGCGGCAACGAGATGAGGACATGGACACAGAATTCTCTCAAACTGCGGGCCCCTGCGCTTTGGAGATCCTGCTGGTAATGGGGCAGGTTCTACCCATTGAACGCCAATTTTGGGCCCGGGAAACAAGCACAGACTGGTGGGACCGCATAGTTTTGCGGGTTTGAGACGATTCCCAGTGGCTGCGAAACTTTTGTATGCATAAGGGCATTTTCATGGAACTTTGTGACTTGCTTTCCCCTACCCTGAGACGCCAGAGCCCAGAATACCAAGATGATAGCAGCCCTCACGTGAGAGAATGCTCCAGAGTGGCAATAGCCCTCTTGGAGCTTGCACCACGCAGACGCTACCGGTCAGTCGGATCAATTGAGTGGAAAAATCTACTGTGGCGGCTGTGTGATGCCAAGTCAGCCAAAGCATCATTAACTGCTGCTCGAATGGTTGTGACTCTGGGAAACTGCAGGTCATAGTGAGATGGCTGCTGCAGATGGATTCCTAACGGGAGGCGGGGGTGCCCGGAGCGATAGATGGAACCCATCAATCCCTATCTTGCCAACCGGAGCACCGCACCATACGTAAGACCGCAGGGATAATTCAATGTGCTTGCAACGCCACTGGTGAACCCGATCACAAGGGAACATTTCGAACCAATCCACTGGGGGATGGCCGAAGGGTTCAGTGACGCTCGCCATTTCAGGATCATATTCTGTTTAAATCGTCAGCATAGGCGAATTACTTCCCAGACCAGAAAAATAACAGTTGGATGTTGAAAATGCTGTATTCATCCTGAGGACCACTACCCCTTGAGTGCCATGGCTTCATGACCGATACACAGGCAAGGCGCATGGTCAGCGAGCTGTTCCAATTACAGGACTGAGCAGGTGCAGAATGGTGGCACTAGAATGTGCATTGGCATTTAAAGGCGCGCTTGGGGCACATTATAGACCGCTCAGGGACCTCAGCGGACCAACCCAATAGTCCCCTGGGTTGTTATTGTGCTTGTTCCGTCTGTGCTCCACAATCTCTGTGTAGAGTAAGGGGGAGAGCTCTCTATGTGGCAGATCAGCGTAGAGAGCAACTCTTCAGTCTCATCGCTGCTCGAATAGGTCAGCGCAGAATTACCGTCTGATGCGCGAGAGCAAATCACTTGGCTTGCATTCCGACGCGCCGCCAGACACAGCGCATTAGCAAGAGCATACACGAAGGGGTGCAGCAGAAGACCTTGAAACGAGTTCATCCGGGCCAGGGTACGGGTGACTGCTGTGTGTTCCCCTTGAATGAACCCCGCCCTCCTTGATGACTTTTCCCCATTCCCTGTAAACAACCCACCCTTCCCCTTCGATTACAGGGCTTGTTAAGGAAATAAAGTACTATCGTTTAAAAATACTGTGATTCTTTATTAATCATTTAAAAAGAGGAGAAACTGACAGAGAGCTAGCGCCAGGTAGTGGTTTGGAGAGAGGAAGGAAAACGGCCTAAGAATAAAATTTCAAAGTAATGGACAGCCTTTGGTTGGACTGTCCCACGGGGTGAGTGGCGGTGCATGAAGCTCCCCAGTTTCTTACATGGTCTGGGTGGGAAGACATGGAACATGGTAGTACTCGAGGGTGGTGACACAGAGGCTGCCAGCGCACTCTATGACCCTGCTGCTGTTCCTGAAAGCCCACCAGACTGTCGGAGATGTCAGGTTTGATAATGCACGTAACCGAGTTGCATCCTTGCCATGCTGGATTTTTTTTCTTCTGCCTCACCTCGATTCTTCCCGCCACCTCTGCATCTCGAGTCCCTCCTCATCCCTCGATGTTCCCAGCATCTTCCTGTAATTGATACCACGTCCTTCCACTCATTCAGATGAGCTGCTTTCATTACGGGTGCTTCATGATTCTGGAGAACTTACGTCTCGCGTCTTTTTTCTCGCTTATCTGAGCGATAGCCTTCGGGATGGAGTAGGGAGGCTTTTGAAACTTTGAGCTGCATGAAGGAGGGAAAAAGGAGAGAAAGTATTTAAAAAGATATTTTACAGAACAATGCTTGATAGCTCTTGAATGGGAACCCAACACCTATTCACCTTACATAGAAGTTGATTTATTACAAGGTCACATTTTGCATCCTTAATATTGAGTGCTGCGCTCTGGTGTTAGAAATCTCACATAGAATTCAATCAGCAGGTTCTCATCCCCATGATCTGGAATGACCGGCCTAGCAGATTATGAGTGTCCTCGGGTCTTTGCTGGCTCATTCACTAGGTCAGCAAATCAGGAAGCAGAACTGGTGCAGCTTACTGACTCCGTCAAGTTGCAGGGATCTCTGCAGAGCATGTCCTAATCTTTCCTGTGAGCTATATTACTCCGTTAAGCCCTGATCTTCTCTTAGAGGAGAACCTGCTTCTTTAAGCATCATTGCCAGTCCACCTTTATTATGTACAAACGTTCCTCATGATAACGTGAAGGCATAGCTCTATACGTTCAGTTGATGCAGATGTCATCATCGTGCTTCTTTGCACCATCACCCATTTGTGTTATCAATTTAATACTTATTCATTCTAGACAGCAAAGATTGCCGCTTCGGGCATGCTTCGGTTTACGCAGTTGAAGACTGTATAGGACCAGCTTTTGAGCCATGCCACCTACATAGGTGAGTCACGCCAGAATAGTTTGTTTTCATTTGGTCTCTGGCTAGAGTGTTTGAGGGATAGAAGTGTTTGAATTAGCTGTCTAGATGATATTCCGAGACAGTTTTGCTCTCTTTAGTCCCTTGACCATACCAGAATTACACAACTCGTGTAGCTAATGCGAAATAAACTTACACTTATAGGCTTTGCCTAGGTAGTATGCATCATATTGCGGGAGATCCCTGCATAACGTACCTAGAATAGTCGAACTCTGTAAGCAGAAATACTATTCTACAAATAGACTCTGTGTAACAAGTTACGTCAGTATACCCGTGTAGCACTGGGCCATTCTAGTTGAGTCAAAGACTCAATCTGCACGCCTGAACTTTCTGCTCTCTGAAGCACGCGACACGTATACCACCCTTGAAAGAGCACACGTCTAACTTCATTTGGGCCTAGATTTCAATTTGAAAGACTTCCATGTGCAAATTTGATCTAGGCCTCCATTTTCAAGTATGATATGGAGATTTGCAATTATATATACTGCGATGTTATCTCAAATTAAGACAATTAAGGGAATGAGCAAGACTCAAGTAATTAATAGTCTGAACATGAACCAGCTGATCTTTAATTTTCCAGACATGTGTATTGACACGGTTAATTGTTGGTTGCTTCTATTTAATTTACTTCATCCTTACATGTTCTCCTAAGGACTTTTCACATTTCACCTGCACTAAAATACCTCGTAAATTTCAATAAAGTTATTGTTCCTGGAATTTCTTAAGAGAATACCAGGGAGCTCCAATTTAAAACTTTCTAAGTGGAAAGCGGACAATAACTTAGAGGAATTTAAACATGCTTCTAGATCAAATGTGATATTTACTTGATCAATAGCACAGCTTACCTACTGACACAGCAGATTGTCAAGTAACAGAATTTTGGAAAAATAGAACAACCAAGCGATATGTTGCGTCTAATAGACTTTGGGCTTAAGAAAGTAATGCCGATCTTCAGTCAAAATGCAATTGACCCCTACATGAATGATGTGTTCTCCTTCTAATACAGGTAGTTCGACCAGACAGTACCACTATGTAATGTATTGATCTCTTTTTGTTTCGAGTTACTTGCTCGATTGACATTCGAACAAATTGACAACCTTCCAGCTGACTGGAGGGAAATGTCTGGCCTTCTTGGTACATATGGAGAGATTCATGTGTGGTGGGGGCGAAACTTACCTTCGTGTACAATTTGGCATCTACTTCAATTCTAAATCTGAAGTAAGCCAAGTTCATTAGTTTCTGATGTTCGGTTAGGCTGGCCGTAAGGAGAGTTAGTCCTGACCACACTTCTCGATCCTGATGATTGGATAGACGGACTCAGTATACTGGTCAGGAGCTGATTACAAGTTAATTTATGTGCTACTTGCTCACGTTTACGAGTCTAAACAACAAATCCTAAACCCTTTGCCGTGGCCAGCAAATATACACACAGTTGCTTCTATGAGTCACATTCTATTTTCCGTTTAACGCCAATTACCCCCAATATGGATATACTTGTATTAATAACACGGAACGTAGTTCTTGTTATAATTTTTCTATGTTGTATTAAATTAGTTGCAGAAGCTTGATGATACACTCTCTCTTGTTATGGCCTACACATAAGAATAAATAGGTTTCCTACTGATATCTTGAACGCTTCAGAACAGAATGGATGAATCTGCTATACCGAGTAATGAGAATGGATCTGTGTTTGTTTCAGCCTATACAAATTCTCAAGCTATCTTGTTCCAATATTCTCTCTCAATAGGTCAATAACTTTTAGGTATATGTGAACAGCAGTCTCATTCCTTAGGACTGTCGAACGATACCTAAGTCTCCTCTTGTGTCTCTCGCCAAATTTCGCACTATAATATGGTGCAGCGTCCCACCTCCTACAGTATACAAGAAATTGTGTGGATTGCCACACAGTTATCTCTAGTGATCTTCTGTCATTTTTATATAAATAAATATAAAATGTCTCCCATGCTTCCGTGATTCTTGTAGTCTTGCAGCTTTTAATATTTTAGTATGCATAACAACTTCCCTTCTTTCACGATGTAACTCTTAGCTTCTATTGCTTTATTTGAGCAGTTGTTATAATAGGAAAGAAGACATGACTTCTCTAAAATCAATAACTCAAGATATTCGTCTCTGGACAACTGAAATGGACAGCAAATTTTATGATTTTATGTTTGGCATATTGCCCGGTGATTTGAGTGACTTCCAATAGATAACTGTTAACATCACCTCGTTGGATTCCTCTATAGTAGTTCAACGGCAAAGGCACTACTTAAGGAAAGTCTGTAAGAAAAAAAATCTCTAATCAGCAAATCAAGCAGCTGAGTTAACACTAGTGTAGCTTGTCAAAATTTCCTATGGTATGGTAGTGCAGAGTTGTTAGCTAGTTCAAAGGTACACTGGCCACTGAAACCCAATGAGGTTTTGCTACGATTTCAGTGATGCTAATCCGATTTCACACCTCAATATCCTTACAAGTTAAGATGCGGAATTTCTTATTAGGAAATCTCTATCATGGTTATTATGGTTGGCTTTAATGATGCTGATTGAATCTCAACTAATGAGTTGGAATTTTTAAAATAAATGAGAGAAGTTAATTCGGATGGCGGTTCTAACTTTGAGACAGAAAATAGTAGGAATTTATAAACACACGATCGTTATACGTTACAGTGAGATTTGACATCTTAAAAAGATTGTATGAAGCAATCTAGCTCATGCAAAGCAGCAAAGAGTTTCTGATCTCTTCTTATTCATGTAAATGATGAAGCAGGCTAAAGTTAAATTCGGCTCTTGCTTAAGATCAAACAGATGAAGTTGCCTCTTCTGATGAATAAGTAATACAAAATCAAAGGTTAGCAAAACTACACCACTATGAAGCCCTTATATCAGTGTCTCTATGTGACCCTATTAAGCATAGGGTCTATGTAGGATAGTAACTCGATTTTATGAGATTCCTATGCCCTCCCATTGTATAGATAACCACATCAATACGCTAGATATCCATTTTTCAATGCATTGCGTCACGACTTCAAGGATGATTGTCACTGAAAGCTATCTAAGAGAAGAAGGTCTCATGGTTAGTATAGCCTAGACATTCCAGAGAGTTGGGTCTCAAGTCTGCTATACCAGACTTCAAGACTGATACATAAGAAATAAGTCTCGTGTCTTGCTCAGATCCTCATATGAATAGAGGTATAGGATACGGCTCGCAGATGCAGGTGTTGTGGATACGTAAAGATGGAATTCTAGGTATGAGGTGCCCATAGCAAAATACTACCTTAAATTATTTTTTCTGCTTATAGCATGACATTATCAGCCTATAGATATCTTATTTTGTAATGCTCTTACTTTTGAATTTGCATAATGAGTCTACTCTCTGTGCCTTCGATTAATGTCGTGAATTCAATTTTACAAACAAACTTTTCTCATGTTGCTGTGTTGAAAACTTGCAGGTTCCTCGCATTTTAAATGATGCAATCAGAACTGATTGTTAGGTTTTTTCAGATTCTCCCATCAACTCTGTCACTCGAGTTCTTAGCTGCTTGAGCTCTGCGAAATAAGGGAAATATTAACTGCTAGAGACTGTCAATTTCTAAATAGTCTCTGGTTTTTATGCTCCTTAAAATTTTAATTTTATCTAGTCTGGCTCTAAGGATGATGCTTATAAATAAGAGATCTTGGAGAATAATAGTTACTAATTGGCAAAGCACAACTTTTTTATGGCAGCTGAAACAACAGTTTGTTGCCCCATGATTATTGATGCTGACGAATCTTAATTGTTCGTGTTATGGTTCTTGATTGCTCATGTATGATAAAGCTTAAAATTATTACCTTTTGAATGGACTGAGGCATACAGTCTATCATTCATAGGTGCAGGTACTCTAGGATGCCCAAACTTCCCTTCCGTACTTGCATCGTAGCACAAGCCTACTCTTTGCTTAGATTGTGGCGGGGTTCTGCAGTACTCTTCCCTGCCTTATAGTCCTTTGACCCTCAGACCACTTCCATTCCTATTTAATCATAATTATAATGACTACATGCGCAAAGCTCAACATGAATAATCACCATTTCATGATCTGTTTACAAGTGATGAGTCAGCAGAACTTGCTGTGTTACAGACCCTTTATATACAAAGCAAGGAGAGCTGGAAAGAAAAAAAACTAGTGTTGCATAAACAGATTTTTTTTTTTCCCCACGATCTCAAGAGAACAGTAGTTCATGATTTGGATGTCTCCAAACGTCCATTTGCAGTAGCATTGATCTGTGCAGCTAAAATGCTGAACAGCATCTATAAAATTACACATGTCCGCTCGAAAGCTGTAGCGAATTCACAACTTCATATTTAATGGCTGCTAGTTAACTTGCAACTGGAGGCAATTATTTGTCGGTTAACTTCGAAGTCAGCCAATACTCAGGACCAAATCTAAGTCTTGCTCAGCCTAGCTTCTGATCTGGTAAGGTAATTTTAATATTAGATTAATGAAACAAACAAGTCACTTTATCTACAGGTCTCATTCAATGTTTTCTCTATTAGCTATTAGATCTGAGAGGATTTTCTAATACTGAGGAGAACCCAACTTTGATATGTATCCTCACACAACAATGGGTGCAAAATTCTCTGCATATAGAGTCTAGGTTCAATATCATGATACAACTTACCCCTTAATTACTTGGTTGCTCAAAACACAAAAAAATATGTCCGTGCTCTTTCGGAATTTTCATCATTGAAATGTTACCCAATTCTACAGTGGGACCCTTGCATGCTTATGCTACCAGTCATCGTGTTCAGAGTTCCTCAGGTGCTGGATTCTGGAGATGTATTTCACTGACCTGTAGGCACTGAGTGCATTAAAATCTTCCAATTGCACTCGATATTTTGATGTTGGGTCACCGAATGTCGACAGATTCTGACGATGGTGTGACAAAAGGGGTCCCTGCTTCGAGTCATAAGGGTTCCTAAGACCCATTCGTTGTAGCAAAGGATGCGTAATTGCTATCTGAGTTGAGACTGTGTTCACTCAACGACTGTTTTGGACCATGTCACACAGTTAATGAATCACAGCTGCGACGTGGGCCCACCTTTCTATAGTATCATGGCTAGCACTGGTTGAACATTTGTCGTTCTCATGAATATAGAGCTTTGTGAACTGAACTATTTTGTCTAAGCATCGTTAAAATGCACTGAGTGGAAAGTTGCAGGACATACTCTTTGAATTCAAGCCACGTTCAGGTGTCACTATCATTAGTTTTGATATTCTGCCATTGTCCAATAGCATCTTGCATCCAGTAAACAAATTTTCAGACATGATCCAGATAGACTTTCCCAGAGGGAGTAACTTGAGAGTGCAATTCAATCATCTATACCTGCAACTGATTCTGATTAGACTATCTTGAGCGAATATAGCTGAATCCTTTATATTCCAATCACGTCTCTACTGAGTCCAAGTCTGTCACTGACAATTAGGGCTTGCCCTTTAAGTTTCTTTGAGAATAGTAATATCCAACAGCTCAGTATAATGAAATCTGCGTTACATTGCAGGGTAAATACATAGAGATGAAAATAAATTGCGTGATCAGAGTGAAAGTGCTCAATGTTTGTATATCAGTCAGAAATGGAGTGGATTTTTAGCAACCAGTTTGAAACTCAGGAACTTGCCATTTTTAGTGGAACGAGTAGAATCGTAGTGAAATCGTTATAATGAAATATCCCACATGCATAATAATAGATGTTTCCCTATTTTGCAGAGATGCTGCTTCGGAATTCTCGATTATTTCTAGTGTTCTCAAATCTACTTAGCCAATGGAGAATTATAATTCTTTCAACGTATTTAATTTTGGGTTTAAAGAGCATTGCAATGGATTTCATGAAGGAAATATCATTTTTTTTTCAATCCTAGTTGAAAAAAATGAGTTCCATCGAATTTTGATGATATCTGCTATACAAATATGGGTTGACTTAGCTATCAATAGTCAGTTTTGCTTTTAATATGCTTTGTGCCTTTCAGAGAGAAATTAGTTATAGCGCACTATAGATAGAAAGAATTGAATCAGAATAAAAAATGAGTATTATTTATAAGCAGAGCCTGTGTTAAAAAGACAAAAACAAAAAACCAATTATGTCACAAAGAGTTAGAAATCTAAAGAAATTATCAATTATATGAAAATTTAAATCGGGAGTGAATCCTTACAGGCTTGGATTTTTTGTTTCATTATTATTGCCTGCATGACACTTAAAAATGAATGAATTCCGTTCGAGATGCATTTACATCGAAAAAAAAGTGCTAATATTTAATTGTGTCTCTCCATATTGCTAAACTATGGATAATCTGTATTCTTTTCAGGCAATCACATACATGTTGAAAGATGCTATAATGTCTGTATCATTATATAGTCTCTGCAACTGCATTTACCTGTTGACTGGAAGCAAATAGGAATATTTTGAAATTTCACTTTATTTTCGTCTTTGACTATCTGATAACTAGGATGATATTGAGAACAATTCAAATCGATTAATACATGACGTGCCAACGAGATTTCGCATTATGCAGAAAAATTAATGTTTATGTCCTCTTATGATCCTTGTTCATAAGATAGAAGTGGTAAGGGGACAGTCTTTAGTATTAAAAGTAGTTTAAAGTGAATAATAGGACGCGGGACGTGGATGTAAAGAAAGATATGGATATTCAGTGATTCAGCTGGCAGCTCGGATAATGCAAGCTTTTACTCTAGATTTGTTTAACAGCTTGCGGTAGGCAGGGATCTTTCCCAGCTACCAGCCACGTGGCTATTGGTAGTTTCTCAGCTTGCAGTGTCGAGCCGCCGTGTATAGAAACAGCGATGTGGATTATGACCGCGACCAAGAATATTGCCTCTTCTGGTAAGAACTGAGAGGTTATCAAATACTGCACGGTTTCTCATTATGAATGAGTATACTAACTTGGAATATTTCAGATTCCATTGGTTCTTAGCTGTGCCTCTGACTCCCATATCGTTATCCCTGTGGTAACAGCTGAATTTAGAATGACACCTTCAGCACTAAACCGACGAACCAGTTTACGTAGACTGAACCTGGTGTGGCTTTGCTTTAAGCTCTCCTACTTTTTTGTTCAAGTTGTAGGTTAGGGAGGGTGCGTTGTGTCTGTTATCTTTGAATATTTTCATCCAAGCCTGTTCACAGAAAATTGGGACAATGGAGTTTCTTATTCTTAAAGCCTGTTAAAATACAAAACGAGCAACGCAAACATGCAAGACGAGGGACCAGACGGAAGCCCCAGCTTGTTTAAATTCCCTTATAGCGCTGGCGCTCGCAAGCAGAAGCGCTGGGACCTGCCGTTTTGTCTAGACTTTAGCAATTATTTACTAACGGACGTGTTCCCAACGCAGCCGAGGCAGGGCAACTCATATCTTTTGCATTACAAGAATGGCGGACCCATCGTTTGCCTTGTAATCAAAATGACATTGTGTGTTTACGTATGTAGGTGAAAATAGTGTTACGGTTCACCACTACATAGCAGCAAGCTATTAGTAGTGTCAATTTTCTGTTTTGAAAAATCCTAACTCACTTCGATGCACTTATCATAATCATTTTGCCCCTCTCTCCGCTTTATCATTCACTCCTTATATCATGACGTTCCATGAAAATTATCACTGAAGGGCGTGAGAAGTTAGTTCTTGCTGGAAAGCTTGAGTACGCATCGGTCTACTCCATCCCAGCCGACCATTTCCACCCGATCACGCGCCGGGAGCGCTATCTCAAGATTAAAACGCAGGCGGGCCAGGAAGAAAAAAAAAAGGGAACGCTGTAGGTTGAGTGGACGAGTGGAGCAAATCATGTTGGGTCAGCGAAGCAGACAATACCTTTGAGAATTAGCTTCAAGCTGCGCCGAGGTACCACACCGGAGAAAAATTAAGATAACACAGACGCTCATTCTGACGTTAATAGCGCCTGGCACTCGGCATGAAGTGCATGGCAGTCAGGATCGGCTGCCCGCATATGGATAGTTAGCAAATGTACATCGAAAGGCATGATGTAGGTACGTGACAGCCTAAGAAAATAGAGAAAGGATGAGAAGAGGTATAATGCTGGTAATGAAGCGAGACAAGTGGCAGAAGTGGTACGCTCGGCACATGTAGCAGAAGCACAAGGATAAAAAAAAACAAATGGAGAAGAATCAAGACCCGCGAATATGAAATAGATATAGCCCCTGGAGTGTGCACACGCGTGGGAGTGTCAGGTAGGAGGAGGACCAGCGGGCGGGCAGCAACTAGTTGATCAAAAGGATCGGAGTGGAAAGATAGTAGCAGACTCTACAACTAAGCATCAGCAGTTGTGGAATGATGAGCCAGGCGTTATGGAACCATTCATGTATACAGGGAGAGTGCTGATCGTACAATGGCATTTATCAAAAGAGAAACTGACAGTCCGCTCCGACGTCGGTGGTAAGAGCTTCAGTAAGGAACGAAGGACAAGGAAGGCTCGGATGGGTTCCAAATGGTCTGGTTGTTTAAAGGATAAGATAAAGAGAAACTCTGTGTGAGTTAGCCGCGTGCTCATCTGGGCAGATGTGGGCTACAATCGGTGGAACACCTCAACATATTCGGGACGCATGTTCCATGTTTCCTCACCCATGAGCATGTTGATAAGAACCGACTGTGCTTAAGGACAGCCAAGGGTTAAGAGTGTTAGCTTCCTATAGATCAGTACCGCCTGCCCCTCACTTGCCGCCAGTTAAATTTTAGATTAATTTAGACATAAACAGCGATCTGGATTAAAAAAGATCCTGGGGAAGTTAGGGAGAGTAATTCCTAGAGGTTGGACTGCTTTGCCTGATCATAGTTTCCAACCATAAGTCCATTTTCACAAGTGCTGTCAACCATTATACTATGATTGGGGAAAATAGGAGGCAACTTTTTTTTTCGTGGCATTCAAGTGGCCCTTCTGTCTTCTCTATGCTCCCCCATTCCGTAGACAGCCATTAAACCCCTAGCCTATCGCCCTGTCAACACTGGATGCTACGATTAATCTTGATCAGTCCGCAATCCTTTCCCCCTTATTCCATTTCTTAATCATTGAAAAGAACAAAAGAATTATATATA
>NC_133769.1:209721768-209782599 GCF_003597395.2 Chelonoidis abingdonii | reverse complement strand
AGATCCAGTACCTCCCGTGTGGTCCATGCTGGAGCTCTTTTTCAATTCTCAGGAGACTGCATTGTTACCTGTGCTGATGAGCTCTGCATGGTCACCTGTGCTGGTGAGCTCTCCACGCTGGCCAAACAGGAAATGAAATTCAAATGTTTGCGGGGTCATTCCTGTCTACCTGGCCAGTGCATCCGAGTTCAGATGGCTTTCCAGAGCGGTCACAATGGCGCACTGTGGGATACCACCCGGAGGCCAATACCGTCGAATTGCGGCCACACTAACCCTAATCCGACATGGCAATACCGATTTCAGCACTACTCCCCTCGATGGGGAGGAGTACAGAAATCGGTTTTAAGAGCCCTTTATATCGATATAAAAGGCTTCATTGTGTGGATAGGTGGAGTTAAATCGGTTTAACTCTGCTAAATTCGGTATAAAGGCGTAGTGTAGACCAGGCCTAAGATACAAGTTATCATGACTTGGTTAGTCTGTTTGCACACTAAATATGTGAAGTCCAGACCAGTAATATATATACGTGGTACTTTAAAAGGGCCAATTTCACAAAATGTAACACTTATGAGGAAAGTCAGGTGGGAGGAGGAATTTAATCAGAGAAATGTGAATGATAATTGGGACTCATTAAAAACACCATACTAAATGCCCAAAATCTCGGAATTGAGGAAGGAGATATCTATGACTGGAAGAGTTAAGAACAGTATGGAGTTTTTTAAAGCGCATTAGTAACTACAAGAATCCTAACAATAGTATTGGCCCAGTACTAGATGAAAATGGTAGATTTATCAGTAGTAATACAGAAAAGGCAGAGGTGTTCAATATATATTTTTGTTCTGTATGTGGGGAAAAAAAGATGAGGTAGTTATATCATATGATAACATTCTTTCCATTCCATTAGTATCTCAGGAGGATGTTAAACAGCAGCTACTGAAGTTGGACACTTGAATCAGCAGGCCCACATAACTTGTATCCAAGGGTTTTAAAAGAACTGGCTGAGGAGCTCACTGGAACATTAATGTTGATTTTCAATAAGTATTGGAATGCTGAGGAAGTTCCAGAACACTAGAAGAAAGCTAATGTTCCAATATTTTAAAACTGTAAACAGGATTACCCATGTAATTACAGACCGTTCAGCCTGACATTGATCCAGGGCAAGATAATGAATGAGCTGATGTGGGTCTTGATTAATAAAGAATTAAAGAAGGGTAATCAATGTAAATCAACATGGATTTATGGAAAATAGATCCTGTCAAACTAACTTGGTATTTTTTTTTGATGATACTACAAGTTTGGTTGATAAAGGTGTGTTGAAGTCAAGTACTTAGAATTCTGTAATGCATTTGTCTTTGGTATTACATGACATTTTGATTAAGAAACTAGAATGACATAAAATTAACATGGCACACATTAAATGGATTAAAAGCTGGCTAGCTGACAGGTCACAAGTAGGTGTGTTTCTCATAGGGTCCTGCAGGGATTGGTTTTTGGTCCTATGCTATTTAACACTTTTATCAGTGATCTGGAAGAAAATAAAATCACCACGAATGAACTTTGTAGATGACACAAAAATTAGAGTGATGAATAATGAAGAGAACAGGTCACTGATACAGAGTGATCTGGATCGCTTGGTAAACTGGGCGCAAGCAAACAATGTGTATTTTAATACAGCTAAATCTAAATGTATACAACTAGGAACATAGAATACAGGCCATACTTACAGGAGGGGGATCTATCCTGGGAAGCATCAACTCTGAAAAAGAACTGGGGGTCCTGATGGATAATCACCATAACATGAGCTTCCAGTGAGATACTGTGGCCAAAAGGATTAATGCGATCCTCAGCTGCATGAACAGGAATCTTGAGCAGAAATAGAGAGGTTATTGTACCTCATGTATGACACTGGTGAGACTGTATCCAGTTCTGGTGTCCACAGTTCAAAAAGGATGTTGATAAACTAGAAAGTGTTCAGAGAGCCATGAGAATTATTAAAGGAGTAGAAAATACCATATGTGGTATAGTGATAGACTCAAGGAGCTCAATTTATTTTGCTTAACAAAGAAGGTTAAGGGGTGACTTGATTAGTCTGTAAGTACCTAAAAGGGGAACAAATATGTGATAATGGGTTCTTCAAATTAGTTGGGAAAAGTATAACACAATCCAACAGCAGAAGTTGAAGCTAGACAAATTCAGATGGGAAATAAGAACTTTTTTTTTTTCAAAACAGTGATAGTAATTTACCATTGGAACAATTTACAAGTGTCATGGTGGCTCCTTTATCACTGGCAATTTTTAAAACAAGACTGGATTTTTTCTAAAAGCTGTGCTTTAAGACAGCAGCTTTCAGCCAGGGGTCTGAGGCCCCCTGAGGGGCTCTGAAAAGATTTCAGGAGGTTCGCCAAGCAGGGTCAATGTTAGACTCCCTGGGGCCCAGAGCAGAAAGTCGAAGCCCTATCGTGCGGGGCTGAAGCCTGGGGCCCTGAACCTCGCCACCCACAGCTCAAGCCTTAGCCTGAGCAGTTTAGCTTTGTGGGGCCCCTGCTTGCTCGCGCTGTTTTTTATACACAGAATAACAGTTGTTGAGGCAGTGGTGAGCAGTGGAGTTTTTATAGCATGTTGGGAGGGAGGAGGCAGCCTCAGAAAGAAAAAGCTTGAGAACCCCTGCTCTCAGACATATTTTGGGGAAGTTCTAAGGCACATACTACAGGAGGTCAGACTAGATGATCACAATGGCCATGGAACCAATGAAAGCCGAAATGGAGACTATTTTAGCTTGATACGGTCAGAAAGGGTACAGTAACTTGGCAAGTGTAAAATACTGCATATTCCTATAGGTTAGGAAGTCAAAATCAAAGACAGTTTGCTTATGTCACTTGAAAAAGGCAAAGCACCACTGAGGTTTTGCTAAAAACCAAAACAAGGTAACCTGAGCCCAGAGGCCCAATGCTATAAAAGAAAGCACACAAAATAATATCCTAGCATCTTAACAGAAGAATTTACATTGCACATTCATTCTCTCAATGCCTACTTCATCTATTAAAAACAAGAAGACCTGTGCACACCTTAACAGATGCATACATTAAAGATATTGTTTAAATCAATGAACTTACTAATGCAATAATATAGCAACATAGTGTACAAGAGTGTACTGTGTCACAGGGACTCACTTATTCCACTGCGGTTGCAGTGATTACTTGTCTCTGACTTACCTAAATACTACTGAGCATATACTACAGTTCTGTGTCTGTTGTTTACAGGATAGCTAAAAATATTGTAATCTTTGTTTGTCTGAAGGATATCTATGGGATTCCCAGAGCATCAGCTTGCAAAAAGTTTGTCTACATGAAAATTGACTAACATATCTAGAGTCAAATAACGATTCTGCCATAGCTATGCTGGAGTGACTCTGCAGCATGGCCATTCTATTCCAGAGTGTCACTTTTATTCCATAATAGTATGCCCACACCAGGGAGTTATAACAGCACAGCTATAGCAGAGTAATTATTCTGCTATAGTTATTCTGCTATAGCTATTCTAGTCAATTGCCCCATGTAGACAAAAGTCACTGGTATGATTTTCCATTACAGTAAGAGGAAAATTTGATGTTTTATATAACTTTTCCCTTATCAGAAGGGTAGCCTGTTAGTCTGGATCTGTAAAAGCAGCAGAGAGTCCTGTGGCACCTTATAGACTAACAGACGTATTGGAGCATGAGCTTTCGTGGGTGAATACCCACTTCGTCGGATGCACTCCACTACATGTATCCGACGAAGTGGGTATTCACCCACGAAAGCTCATGCTCCAATGCATCTGTTAGTCTATAAGGTGCCACAGGACTCTTTGTAACTTTTCCCTTGACTGCTTTGGGATCCAATCAAGCCACTACCCCACACAGACATGAAAAAGAGTGTAAGGCAAAGTTAAGGTCTGAGTGCATCTTATCTTTCAAGAATGTTAAATTGGAAATCAAATGTTGGAAAAGTTAAGTTTCTCAAACAAGGCACCCAAACTCTGCCCACGAGGAGACAAAAGCTTACCTTTATCATTTCTTTGCATGTGGAGCGCTAAAGATATGCATTACATAACACTGGATTTATGTTTCATAGAGACATTTCCACTGTTACTTTGTTACTACATTAATCTTTGCTTTTTTCTCGTAAATAATCTAATGTAATAGTCTGGGCATGCTAAATCTGCATATGGATCATTTTGTGTCTAGTGACACTTGGCCACGTGACACCAGAGAGACTGAGCCTATAAGGTACTATGCATTTCACATGAAATGTTATGTGCCCTCAGCATTTGATAGGATTAAGTCCTTAATGATGAGTGAGTAAAGACTGCCTTCAATATACAGTTTGTCAAACCACTGTATGATTACATTAACTTTGTTTTTATGGTCACTGTTAAAATGAAACTTTAGTATGGATGGATAAGGAAGTACAAGTTTTTAATTTTCTAAATGCATCACTATGAAGGCAGAATTCAACAAGTTAGGAAGATTCATTTAAGAAGCACAACGTAACTCTACATTTCCTTTTTTTGTTTTTATACTAGCATTCTTGAGATAACATTCACTTAACCCAAATATGCCTGCAATCTCCATTTCCCCTTAAAAGGTCCTGGGTTTTTAAAAAGAAACCTTAGGCTAGCTGGAGGAAGGCTCCTTTTTCCTATGAACTGAAGGGGGTCCAAAAGTTGGAAGGTCTCCTGGAGGTCTGGAGTGAATGCTAGCTGGGGCTCCTGGCTACAAAGTCTCCAAATAACCAGTATCCCCACACCCATCTGGTGAAGAGAAGTCCTGTAACTCTACCAGGGTACTCAGAATCAGGGATCCTCTCCTACAGAACACAACAGTTCCCTTCCTCTCAGCTTCCTGCTGAACACAGGACTTCGGCTATCCTGCTAAATTCTGCAGGAATGGTGGTGAGGAAAAAAGTGGACTGGAAGGAGACCTGAAGTTCAGAAGTGTGGGGGGGAGGGAGGGGGGGCGAAATCTCCTTATCCCTTCTTTTGCTCTCAAGGCCTCATGAAGGGTCTCTCAGCCATAGGTGCCTTTCCTCACTAGTCTCCAGGACCCCTTTAGGGTTTCCTGGTAAATGAATTTTCCCTCACCTGCTCATGACAGCTTCCTTACATCATGAACCTTAGAAAGCTTGTGACCTCCTGCCAGTGAACCTTGGGATGCTCATCATTGTCCTCTGTTTCCCACTGGCTTTAGCAGCTTCACATGGCCTCCAATTAGCCACATTAGGCTCATATGGGAATAACATATGGTGCTTTTTGAATGGGTAGTTATTCCGTATTTTATTTTAGCCTCGTAATTCAGTGTGGCCCATACACTATCTACTTCACTTCATCCAAAGCCAGCACAGAATAAAGAATTATTAATTTCTTAAAGGTTTTTTCTGTGGTGCACTCAATGTAATACCTTAGTTCTTTACAAACATTAATGAATTTATCTCACAGGGATATTGTGAAGATATTATCCTCATTTTAGACCTGGTGAGCTAAGGGACAGAGACCAATGACAAAAATGTCAAAAGTGTCTACTAATTCTGGGTGCCCAGTGTGAGAAGCCCAAGGCCTGGTTTTTCAAAGTACTTAGTATTTTATAGCAATGAATAGACTCAGACTGGAGCTACCATTGACATCACTTGTAATCATGAGCTCTTCACACTTCTGCAAATTTGGCCCAAGATGTCTCTTGTTGAGCACCCAGAAAACAAAGCACACCCAATAAGCATGTAACTGTGAAAATTCTGGGTTTAGTAACTTGTGCAGAATCACAGAGGAACTACGTTCCAGAGGCAGGGATCGAATCCAATTCTCTAGTGAAGCATTCAATTGTCTTAACCACAAGACCACCCTTTGCTCTTCCTGCAGTCCCCTGTCTTATTCATAGCACACCTTCCAACTTCTGCAACAAATGAAGCAAGGGTCCTAAAGACCATAACCTCATTCACTACAAAATCCAGATGCTTCTCTAGAGCACAGTCCTTGTGTGGACTGAATAAGTCAAGAGTCCAGCAGGGTTGGGTGGTTATATCTACAGCACAGTCCTCTGGCATGAGATAATGGAGTAACCAGCAGCAGCAACAGACTATGTTCTATGTGGTCCTACTACTACAGGGAGGTGAGACAAATTTTGGCAGTGCCTTTCACAACTATTTTGTAGCTAGCAAAGGAATGTTGAGTCAAGAATAAAGGGTTTAATTCCAGTGTGCTGTAATAGTTAGAGCATCTTCTGCTGTTGTCCCTAGCCTCTCCCTATCCTCTTTTGCTCCCATCCTGGCTCCTCCCCTCCCTGCTGCCTCCACACCCAACTGCTGTCCCTCTCCTTTATTTCCTCTGCCCCTATTAACTCCTATCCCCCCATTCCCTTTCCCCTCTTTTGTCCTATTGAATCTTGCCCGTTGCCCTCTCCTGTTCCCTTCCCCACCAGGTTCTTATCCTCATTACCAATTCTGCTCTTTACCCTTCTGCATTTCACTCAGGCTGCTTCCTCCTTGCTCTTCTTCCAGTCTGAGCACCAGTAGAAGGAGCACCGACAGGAGAGATGCTCAATTCCTGTGCCTGGTACCACAGTGGTATTGGTAACTGGGAGAAAATTACAGGGAAGGTCCTACTCAACCCCTATAGTCCTGGGATGCTGCATGCTCAGTGCAGAAGGAATCTTCATGGAATTTAGCTGCCAAACTCTAACAAACTGCTAATCACATGTAAACTTTTTCCAGAGGCTTATAACTCAAATAAATTTGGGCAAGTTTTCACAAGGGCAGCAAAAAATATAATCCTGGCACAAATGCAATCACTCTATCAAATTTCAAGTCTCTGCATCCATGTCCCTCAAAACAAAGGCTGTAAGGTTTTTTAATTGGCAAAATGTATCCTAATCTCATTCTCAGAAATGGTTGAACTGTTTTAGCTGAAACTTTCCAAAATGATTCAGTTTAAGACAGCCCAAACGGTTTACGTTTGCCCAAGTTAAAAGCAACTGAAAAAAAAGGATTTTATAATGGAGAATGTCAGGCAACCTTACTATAGGCACTGCTACCTTCATTACTTAGAATATATATGAATTTAGTGGTTATGAACTGATTGACCTGGAAACATAAGTTCATAAGCTAAACAGGTACAGCATAAGCAGTGCATAGATACATGCAGCCACACACCTCTCGCTCCTCTATATTCTATACACGCACATATTATGTACTTAAGTTCCAACTCCCGTTTTAGAATCCCCCATGTTTCTTATATAGGACATATATTTGAGAGAACAAAAACGAAGCCTGTATTACTGTTTTCCCTACTCTTTACAGTTAAAAACAATGGACTAAAGTAAGTAGAGAGGGCCTAGCCCACTGTCACTACCCCCAAAGCTCACTATATCCTCAAAATGGCAGAGAAACTATCCTGAAAGCCCATAAACACAGGTTTAATCTGCTGGCAGTGTAATTCATTTTTATTTTATTCCACTAGAAGTAAATCACCATAACCCTTTTATTATCAGCAGTAGGAACTGCAGAAGGTGGGGAGTTCCACCAGACAGAGCCAGAGAATGCCAGTCTAAGGGCAGCATATGACTATTACTTAAACTGGTAATTCTATCCCCTGTTGTCAAGATCTGCTTTACAAAGCCTGGAATGTAGACCCAACTATTACATATTTTTTATCAAGTATTTTTCTGAGTTATTGGTTGAGTCTTTACTAAAAGCTTCACCACTAAGAGACAAATGAGGAATAACATGGAGTTTTTGTGTTTTTTAATACAGCAGCACGAAATAATACATTAATTTAAACATGGTTTATTACTGCTGATGCACACCATTGAGTTTTGAGAGTCGGGGTTTTTATAAATTGTTTAGAAAATTCACTTTTTAAATCAGTGATACTGAGATTAAGGCTTGGGAGCCACAAGGGGCTTCTTATTGTGTCTCCTGAGGTTCTTTGCAGCACATGATATTAAAACAATATGATTTAATTATTAACCAAACAAAATGCTTTTACTATGTTATTAAACAATTGTAGTTGATAAAATACCTGGTCAGTCATTTTGCTGTGAGAATAATTATATATGTATAGAAAATGAAACAATGAATTCACACTACTGTGGCTCTTTGAGTAATGTTGATCACTACTTTGATTCCTGAACCACTGAGTATCAGTGCTTTAAATTATGTACTAAGTTGCTGACATACTCTATTACTCTGTGTAATCTGTGTGTCATTTCTGTGTTAGAACAAGAAAGACTGTCTCAAGAAACAACAATCTGAGACCTAGCTAACTCTCAACTTGAAAACCCTTCCCTCCCTCCCTCCCTCCCTCCCATACGGTACTCATCAAAGTCCAGGGTTATTTAAATTAAGATTTTTTTATTGTACTTTGCCACTTGGAACTGAAATGAATATTTAGAATAACTCCTCTATCCTAGATCACATATTATCATATCAAACCAGTGGTCCACAAACTTGTTCTGTGCATGCAAGGAGGACGAACACATGTATGTAAAGCAGATGATCTAGGTTTTATTTCCAGTTCTAACACAGGGCAATCTTGGACATATCACTTACCTCAGGTTATGTATACATTAGCATTTTTATCAGTCAGGGATGTGGGGGGAAAAAAAACCCAGAACACATCCCAACCAACATGTTACCCCAACAGAAGCACTAGTGTGCACAGCTCTCCTGCTGACAGCTACCGCCACTTGTTGGGGATGATTTAATTATGCCAACAGAAAAGCTCTCTCCCGTCGGCATGGAGCACCTACATCGAAACAGCTGTGCTGCTGTAAGGTCTCTAGTACAGATGTAGCCTCAGTATCCCCATTCCAGAGAGGAAGAAACTAAGTTGTTACTATTTACTTATCTTGCAGGTTTGTTTTGAGGCTTACTTAGCTAAAATTTGACATTGTCAGATGAAGATTTCCTTGTATTTTCTCCCCTTCCCCACTTTCATTCTGGGCTACCAATGTTCCATGCTTATGACATCAGAATCACTTCCATGATCGTGAAGTGTGAGATCACAAACAACAGTACCGGTGAATGAACTGAGTAAAAGGAAAAATTTGCTTACGCATAAAAATATTTTAGTATTCAGCAATCATGGGAAAGGATATGGCGGCTTTTGATAAAGTATTTTGTAATACTTGTCTGGGTGCAACCGAAACAAAGTGTTAAATCTGAAGCTCTGTCTTTAACTTACTGTTCTGAGAATCTTACAACACTTAGAAAAGCAGCTGAGTTGTACACTTCATACAATCCAGATCATGGTAAGACAGTAAAAATGGAGTAAAATAATTCCTTGATAGAATTATTCTTTTTAACCATACACAACCCTTAAACAAATGAAGTAAAAGGCACCAGCTACTGCAAGAGATTAATAATATATCTGGAATTTTAAAACTACCTAAAATAGTTCTAACTGTTTCACTTACACCAACAAGATAAAGACATTAATGTGCTTTATTGTAGTAAAACAATTCTATAAATTCAGGTGCATGTGACAATTTTGCAGAAGTTCCTCTTCACCGCCAGACCACTAAATACAAATCCCATACATTTTTGATCCCTGTCTCTTTGGCACTAAGGATATTAACAGTACCATTACAACAGACAATTTCATGAATGCAGCGGTACTGTGGGTCATTCATGCTTGGTTGTTAGTATATGCCATTCAATATAAATCAAATGGTTATGTATGGTAATACCTTTTAAAGCATTTCCAGTTTACTTATACATCAGCTATTAGACCCTTTGTCACTTTATTATAGCATTGCAATTGCAATGTGGATAAAACAATATATAAAAATTGGTTCTTGCAGAGTAGTTTATTTTTTTTTAAAGAGAAAAAACACAGCAACTAAAACTAGCAAAAGACACCCAGTTTGTAAGAATCTGAAAAATCTGAGACTGAACATGTATTTCTAGTATACCCCAAACTCTTATCGATTTAAGTGGGAGTACAAGGAATGCAAGATCAGACTGTTTTAAAAATATAGTATTTTTAAACAGAATGCCTCAAGGGAGTACCCAGGCTTTTACAACTATATTTGACATGGAAAATAATACAAACAATAAAAATCTAAAAGTTAAGCCTTTTACTATAAAGAAAACAAATGTAAGCCAACAACCTGTATGCCAAATTGGATTTTCCAAATGTGTATCACAATTTCCATTGTAACACACCACACAGAGTTCTTAAACTTCCATAAAGCATACAGCAAATGGTAACTAAATACTGTTCTAGTTCAGCAGAGCACTTCAAGCAAGTGAGTAATGAATAAATAAATATCTATTTCACAGATGAAAGGCGGCAGGTATAATTAACCCCACTTTAGAAATGGAGAAACAAGTGAAGTGGCTTGCCCAAGGTCACTCAACAGGTCAGCGATAGAACCAGAAATAGAACTGCAGCTTTCCTGAGTTCCACTTTAGTGCTATATCCTCTACACCACACTGCCAGTGAAGTCAATGAAACTATTCACATGCTTAAAGTATGTCCTTAAGTGATTTACTAAATTAAGAACTTGCCATAAAGTTTACATTTTAATGTTGACATTTGTCCCTTTATTATAAATTGGGGCAGGGGAATATCTAAAATTGAAAATATTCATGGTGACAGACTAAACTGAAGATATGTTTGGAACACAAATTAAGCACTGAAATTATTCTCATTGTAACAAAAAATAAAGCAGCACTAATTTTGTAACAAAAATTAAAGAAACACTAAATACTAAGCTATAGTAAAAACAAAAACTCAAAAGACACCCTGTTCTATTTCACCAAATAAACGTGATTTGTTATTTGTCTCATTTCTCAGATAAATTATTGAAACTAAGACAGTTCATTATAACTTTTTGTACTTACTAGTTTATAAATATACAAATTTTCTGCAATTTTTGGCAGAGGTATTAAGAAAATGTGTCCACAATATATTTTATTATCTGCTACCCTGGAGATTGTGGGTTTGGATCAGGAAATTTCTGATGCTCCAGCAGTCATTAGTTTTCTGGCCTGCAATATAATCTGAGAGATTAAAGTATCCTGTATACACAATTAACATTCTTGAAATACATTTTAGGGCTTGTCCACACACACACACACAAATTGTATCACTTTAACTATACATGTATACATGTATAGTTAAAGAGGTACAAGACCCCTATGTGGACCCAGTTATGCCAGTACAAAGGTGCTTTATATCAATATAGCTATTCTCATATAGGTACTGTTTATTTTCAATCCCATATCATTAGGGTACGAACTAATATAACTCCTTCAAAGCTAAAAACAAAACAAAACCCCTAACTGAATTAGATATACCAGTACACAAACTGAGTATAGACAAACACTGGAAATGAGAGCAAGATCATGGACTTTAGAATAAGCAAGTAGCGATAACTATGTACAAGAAAGCTTTAAATAAATAACTAAATAAATCAAGTTTTAAATAGGACGTTTTAAATTAGATGAGCCTTTTATAATAAATTGACCCACAAAAAATAAAAAAAACCTCTGTGATTCCCAAGTTCTCCAAAGAAGTCTACAAACTAAGCCAAAATGTGTTTCATACTCTCTACTCCAGTAAGATATTTAAAGAAACAGACATCAGAGTCCAAGTAGGGTCAAGGAAAAAAAAAAATAATAAGTTTTGCCTGGATTGCTCTATGTGGGAAAAATAGTTTATTATGTAGCAGAACATTCCTAATTCATAAGGATATCAAAATAAACCTGGAACCTCACTTCCCCCCCAGAAACCACACATCAGTTACATTTCTGTAGATGACTGGGACAAAAAGAGAACATTAATTGAAAGATGCATACGAAGCCAAAAACAGCAATTGCATCTTCAAGAGTGTTGGAAATATTACGTGCTGGGACACCATTGGACAGATGAAAAATAATCTTAAAAAAAAAATAAAAGCAAGACATGCAGAGAAAAACATAGTATAAATGTTAACCAGTGAAGTTTTAATTGGTGAACTCTGGGTGATATCTACCGGTACATAGGACACACACTTCCACATTTCCATAGACTCAGGATGTGTGGCTAATTGAGGAAATATTTCAGGATAAAATGGGGTACCGATATTATTACTATGTATATATAGTACAACAGTGGCCAAAGGCCCCAGTCAAATTTTGGGGCCAAATTGTTCTAGGTGCTGTGCAAATATGTAGGAAGTCGTGCTCCAAA
The DNA here is from genome assembly GCF_003597395.2 of Chelonoidis abingdonii. Taxonomy (NCBI): domain Eukaryota; kingdom Metazoa; phylum Chordata; order Testudines; family Testudinidae; genus Chelonoidis; species Chelonoidis abingdonii. The sequence continues at coordinate 209,770,395 of NC_133769.1, read as the reverse complement.
TTGCTTATAATATAAACTGAAACAAGCTGCAGCAACTATAGTAGCAGGTCAGTTTACCATAAAGCTAATAAGATCAGCCACTGCCTAGCCTACCTATGAGCACAACTTGTAATTTCTGAGTCATGCTGCCAGACCACTATTCATTAACTGGCTGATTTCTTGTGGGTGTCAAGGAAAAAGTGAAATTCAAGATGGGAGTTGAGAAGGGTTGTGACCTATACAGTAGGGACCTTTGTTGTTTATGTGGGGGCCTAATAACCCACTCCTGCAAGCCAGGTCTAGTGGCGTCAGGCTCAAGTGTTTAGACTGTAGGCTCCTTGGGGCAGGAACCCCGCTCAGCTTTTCCAGTCCGTACAGTGAGGAAGCAGCCCCGTGCTGATGGCGGCCTGGACCACAGACCAGATGATCTCGTGGGCTCTTCTGCCTTGAAAAACTGTAACTCAAACTCTCAGCACCCAGCAGAAACCCGAGCTATCGGCAAGCGGTGCCCGCGGGAGGCGGGCGGGCGGCTCGCAGCCTGGCCGTGGCAAGTCAGGGCTCGGCGGGGACGTGTCTAGAGGTTTAACACCGCGCGGGCCGGGTCTCACCCAGGGACTGCCGCGACCCGGGATAGGCCACAGCGACCGCAGCCACCTCCCAGCCTGCGGGGGCGGAAGGAACAACTCCGCCAGCCTGCCCGCCCCCCCATCGGAATCCTCGCAAAGGTCCTTTTAAATATCCCCTTCCCGCCGCCCTCGCGGCACAAACAGCTGTTACCCGTCCCCTTCCCTCGCGCCGCCTCCCTCTCCCGCCCTCCGGGGGCGCACGCGCGCCCCCGCGCCCCGCCTCCCTCGCGCTTCCACAAAGGCAACGGTTACTCGGCGGCTGTTCCAGAAATTTCCTCGCTCCCCCCTCCCCTCTCCGCGCCTGCCCGCCGCCGCCCCTATCCACCCCCCCTCCCGGGTTGACTATAGAGCGGGTGGCCCCCTCCCCGCTGCTCCGTGTGGCGGGCTCTCGCTCCCCCCGCTATCCCCGGTCTGCTTGTGTGTCTGGGCCCGGCCACCCAGCGGCGGCGGGCGCGCCGTGATGGATGGCTGGCTGGGAGCGGGTTTGAGTGACAGCGCTTACCTGGGTGCCAATCTTCGTCACACTGACAAGCGGCTGCAGCAATCGGGACCCGCACCGCCGCGGCACGCGTCACCGCGCACACACGCACCCGGCCAATCGCCGTCCGCGCCACACTATACGACAGCACGCTGTGCATCACGCCTCATCAATATTCACTAAGGAGGCGGGGCGAGCGCCGGCGCAGGGCACGCCCACCTATACGCTTGCAGGAGCGAGTGGGCTGGGCGGGCCGCACGGCTCCTCCTCACGCCGGCGTGCCGCCATATGTCCTCAATGAATACTCATAAGGGGGCGGGGCGAGACGGATACGGTTTCTGTCACGCCCCTTTCCGCGCCTCTTCTGTGTGGTCGGGGTGAGAAGGAGGTGAAACCCACCCCCAAGGGCGGGCGAGTGCGGGGACGGAGATACCGTGAAGGGGGGCGGGTCGCCTTTTCAGGCATCTGCCTCAGGGCCTGCCACAGCTGTCCCGTAAGGTTCCGCCCTGAGCTGGCGAGGGAGACCTGGCATTTGCTGCCTCTGCTCTGCTGCCCCCAGGCTATCAAATGGCTCTGCTGCCAGGGTGCCTCTCCCTCCAGTCCCAGGCAGGTGGGGTGACCCCAGACCTCCGTGTGCCAGCCCGTGTCCCAGTCGCTCTCATGCCCCCTTCCCCCCACCACCACGCAAGGCCCTGGTGATCGCCCGCCACATAGCCAGCCCCTTGCCAGGGCCTAGCTGCCCACGGTCAGGGAGGCAGATAATAAAAATGTATCGTGAACATATTTTCTTAGTACCGGTCAGGGGGTTTTCGGTATAGGGTGGTGTTAACGTGACCGTCATTTGTTTGTACCATGGTGTCTAGGAAGTAGACCTCCCATGTAGAAAGGTCCAGGCTGAGGTTGATGGTGGGGTGGAAGCTGTTGAAATCGTGGTGGCATTCTTCCAGAGTCTCCTTCCCATGGGTCCAGATGATGAAGATGTCATACGTAGACAAGGGGCGTGAGTGGAGGAGAGCTGAGGAGGCGTTGTTCCAGGTCAGCCATAAAAATGTTGGCATATTGTGGGGCCATGCGAGTGCCCACACTTGCTGTTTGGTCACCCTATGGTGTGCACATGTGGGGGTCCCAGCTGCTCCCTGCTCCCCTCATTGAAGCAGGTGTGCAAGGTTACTGCCCTGGGAACTGCAGGGCACCAGTGGTCATGGGGCTGGCTGGAGGCAGGGCAGGGGCTGACTGGAGGTAGGGTCTGGCTGCAGGCAGGGCAGGGGGGTGCAGGGCTGGCTTCAGGCAGGGGCTGGTGTGGGTCAGGCAGGGGGTGCGGGGCTGGCTGGAGACAGGGACTGGTGTGGAGCTGGAGGCAGGGTAGGGGGTGCAGGGCTGGCTGGAGATTAGGGCTGGCTGCAGGCAGGGCTGGGGGGCTGGTGCAGGCAGGGGGTGCAGTAGGGGCTGGCTGCGGGCAGGGGGTGCAGGTACAGGGGGTACAGCCCATCCTGTACGGTGAGTGTCCCCTCCCCCACGGGTAGCAGCAGCAACCCAGGGCTCGGGGGCTATTTAAATGGCCCAGGGTGCCCTTGCTTCTACTGTCCCGGCCCTCTAGCCACGGGAGCCCTGCGGAAGTGGTGGGGCTCCAGCGGCTATTTAAAGTGCCAGGGCAATAGGAGTACGGGAGCCCTGGGCTTTTTAAATAGCCCCCAGAGCCCCGCAGCCCTACCCCAAGACTCCAGGAGTGGGGCTCTGGTGGCAATTTAAAGGGCCTGGGGCTCCAGTCCCTGCTGGGAGCCTCAGACCATTTAAATTGGCTCCTGGGGAAACTGGGCCACCCTGGTACAGCGCACCAGCTCTTGCCGGTATGCCATACTGGGGCTCGGGTGGGGCCTGATTCAGGGGAATTGGTTGAATTGGCCTAAAGCCAGCCCTGGTTCTTAGTTCCTGGAGGGCTGTGGTCCCCTTACCCCACAGAAATACATACAATCCCTTAAGAGTGCATAAACTTTTGCACTTTTAATCCAATGAACTGTTAAAAATACTTAAGCTTAATTTGATAAGGTTTAATTTAATTCAATATGGTTTGCCCAGGATGCTGTCATAGTGTTTAATGCTTGCAATTACAATTTGCAAAAAGCTTAAAATGACTGGGAATACTAAAGTTTTGCAGTTACAAGTAATTAAATACCAAGGTTCTCATACTAATTTTAACTTTTTTTTTCACACTGGACATATTTAGTACAAACTGTATGTGTAGTTCTGAGAACAGAATTGGGCTTCTTATGTAGTAAGGCTACCTTTAATAACTTAAGCCTCAGTCCTGCAAACATTTATGCAGATGCTTAATTTTACTACCATGAGTAACCCTAAGGATTTTAATGAGACTGCTCATGGTTGTAAAGTTAGGCATCTGCATAACTGTTTGCAGGCTCAGGATTCAAGTTATTAAAGGTAGCCTTAATAGATAACAAGCCCAATTCTGTTCTCAGACACAGACATACAACTACAATTTTCTGAAATAGGACTTGTACAGTAGTATCTGAGGGCAAAACAGGATCCTGTATATACACAGTACACCTGTTAAGATTACTGTGACATCCTTAACTTTTGCAATTCCTAAGTTCTGATTGTTAAAACTGTATGCATAGTATATTGATGTAAGTTTTGTACTTAACATTTTCAAACAGAAAAAAGGAAACATTTCATTTGACAATAGTCTTTATTATGTACTTTGAAGCTTTTCGATATTTAACCATTAAAAGCTATGTTTTTAAAGTGATGTTGGGATGGGTCACTGTGTATGTGGCAATCACTAATGTGCATAACATTATACTGAATAAAAACTTTAGTTCCAATGATCAGGTCGGCATAACATTGTCATAGTGTTTCACACAGGTTTCCACTACAATGATGTCAGTTTCTTAAGTGCTAAGCTTTAACAAAGGAAGGGCTCAACTGCTGCTCTCTTTTGTTACTAATGGGAAAAAATCAGTTAAATAATAAGAGATATATGTTAAGCATTTTGATGTCCTATGGCTATTTGGAGTGCATTCAGAAAAGCAGCCCTTGTATGTCTGTCCATGTATGCTGAACATTCATATAGTCTACTAAAGTTTTACATGGCATAGTAACAGTAGTGAAGAAAAACTTGTGACTCGTTGTACAATAGATGTAGAACTCATGCTAATACTAATAATAATCTATTTACGTTAATATTAATAATTTAACTGAGTCTAAGTAGATATTAAGTCCATGAATACAATATAACTCAGCTGATAACATTCCCTCTAGGCAAAAATGTTAAAAGATCATGTTCCACAGCAGGCTTTGGGCTCATATCAAATGCTGGCACTGCAGTGCAGTACAGCTCAAAGGGAATTCTGCACACTGATCAAGATGTAATTCTTTGGCTGAGATATCACACTGTTTCATTTACCCATCTCTGTTCAGAGAAAAAGTAAAGACCTCAAGGCATTTCCCAAAAAGAGAAAGGAATAAATCCTATCTCCTGCTTGGCATTCCCTCTCTCATTAAAACAAATTCTAATTTCCAGGGCTGTAAATTAGCTGAATCACTGGCTGCATAATAGTTATTCCATCTATTTATACAGTTGAGTCATTGCATTACCAGTATCAAATGCGTTATTTGGAAAGAATGTTAGGCTATCTTGAGTATAAAAGGCATTATATTTCATTCTATATGTTTTCCAGTACTTTGACACCTTTCACTCCAATTTTAACAAACGGCTGAAAAGTTAGCTGATAGTACCAGCACAACAAATACAGCAGAGTGAATAGTAATACAAAAATACCCCAAAACAATGCTATATTGCCTTCCTACCTACAACACTCTTTGCTGCAGGAATTTAATGGTAATAGAGCTAAATTACTTCATAACTCAGTACATTTATTTTCCATTTGAGATATCATAAATTATGTAGACAGAGTTTGATGGGAAATTATCTGTTTTTTTTTTGGTGCCAAGGAATTGTGGATATTTGGTCACTTGATTGCAAACTTTCTTCCAAAATATAAAACTGTTTGAAAAGACACAGTAAATTTTAAACCTAAATTTTATAGTTTTTTTAAAGGGGTGCAGGGAAGGAGGGAGAGCCCTTATATGTATGATTTAAATATAAAAATTAAATGAGAACAATTTATTTAACTGTTACCCTGTAGTATTGGGAATGCAAACAACATTATTCTACTCAGTGCCTGAGAACCTCAGAATGAAACTGACTAGAAATAAAACCAATTAGCCTACTTTCACTTTCCAATAAATGGGCCAGATCCATCTCCCAAATCTAAAGTCTGTGGAAAGACTCCTGTTGGCTTCAATGGGAGATGGATGGGTCCCAAGTGAAATGCAATAAAATGCAAAAAGAAAACAAACATCAGAGGTTCTCAAACTAAGGTCCACAGAACACTTCCTTATGATCCATGGAGACTTGTCTTTACTCATTTCCAGCTTTTTTTACAGGTTTCCAGGGTTTTTATAGCATGGAAGAACTGGGAGACTTTCCAAAAGCAGCTGGGAATGAGGTGAAGGAGCCACCCAGCCTCTGCTGTATAAATGGAACAGGAGAGGAACCAAGAGCAATGCTTAGCATCTAGAATAAAAAATGGGAGCGGAGTGACCAGGGGAGCAGAAGAAAAGAAAACAAGGCAGCTGGGTGGGATGTCCAAAAGACCAGGTAGCTTCCAGAGGTAATGTCCAGGAGCAGGGCCAGTGCAAGGATATTTTGCGCCCTAGGCGAAACTTCCACTTGCACCCCATCCCCCCAGTAACATCAGTTCATTGAGGGGCAAATCCCAACGAGCCTTTATAGACCCCAGGGCCCAGCCGTGCCCAGGGGCTGCTCCCCAGACCAGGTTCCCCCCTTCCCGCTCCCAGAACTCCCCTGGAGGGTGCACAGCCCCCCCATGATCCCTCCCCACCCCGAGTCCACTCACTGGCTTTGCTGGTCTTGGGCCGCTGCAGCAGCTCGGCAGGGAGAAGCTGCCTTCTGCGGGCTCCTGCAGCAGACACATACAGGCAAAGGCCCCCGTGCGCCCCCCCCACTCCCTCCTGGCAATGCTCAGGTTATGGGGCTCCCAGGAGTGTGAGCCGCCACCGCTTCCCCTCCTGAAGCAGGCTCAGGGCCCTGCGTCCCCGCTTACCTGTCCAGGAGCTGCAAAGCCTGAGAGTGGTGAGGGAGGGAGCTGGGGGGCACACGGGAGCCTCTGCCCGCATGCATCCGTTGCAGCCTGCAGGAACCCCCCAGGGAGGCGCCAGGGCACAGCCTGGGCAGGAGAGGCGGTGGGTGCGGCTGCTCCCCGCTAGCAGTGCCGCCACCTTTGCGGGACTCCTGCCCCTCTGCATTGCGCCGGCTTGTCCATGGCTGGGGCTCGCCGCCACTGCAAGCAGGACACTCTGGCTCTCTGGGGCCTCCAGGAGGCTCCTCCCTGCCAAGCAAAGGCACCGTTTTTTGTGCCCCCAGGGCCATCCTTAAGATTTATGGGGCCCTATGCAGTATTATTAAACTGGTGCCTCTATTCCTGATGGCAGCCTGAGCTTGCAGCCCAGCAGGGGCAGAGAAACAAGGCAGAAAGAATAACAAGATGCCTGACCCGCCTCACAGCGGTGGAGAGTCACAGTTCCCCACAGAGACTCCTGTACCCTCTCCCTCATGCAGAATGGACATGCAGAAGGTACCTAATTAAAAGCACTAAACTTGGGAATAAAAAATGTCAATCACAAGTTTTTTGATATGCCTGAAGTTTGTCAGACATTTATTTGCAAAAACTTTGTAGTAAGGGTGAGTCAGCTGTCTTGCTGAATACAACATTAAATATTATGGAATACATGATGCAGCTCTTCTCTCTTTTACATTTTCTTAATCAGTATTTCTAGGATGATTTTATATTTTAAAAGTGCTCTTAAATGTACTCATTCCAGATTACTACATATTTAACTCACTGAAACAGACATTATGTTAAATTAATCAGTCACAGAGGTTTAGTGTGTTCATAACAATGTTCATTGCTTTTAGAAAAAGGGAATACTAATTTACTGCATGTGATCTCCATAACAATACACCAGGGGTAGGCAACCTATGGCACATGTGCCAAAGGGGGCACACAAGCTGATTTTCAGCAGCACTCACACTGCCCGGATCCTGGCCACCAGTCCGGAAGGCTCTGCATTTTAATTTAATTTTAAATGAAGCTTCTTAAACATTTTGAAAACCTTGTTTATTTTACAATATAACACTAGTTTAGTTATATAATATATAGACTTATAGAAAGAGAACTTCTAAAACCATTAACGTATTACTGGCATCTGAAACCTTAAATTAGAGTGAATAAATGAAGACTCGGCACACCACTTCTGAAAGGTTGCCAACCCCTGCAATACACATTTATGAAATTTCACCAACTTAAAAAATATGTTTCCAAAGATTTTAGGCATAACAAAGGATTTTATATCTTACTGAGGTACTGATTTTGCTTAAAACTAGTTCATTAGGTAGTCAGAAGTAAAGAAAGGGAAACTCTTTGACCAGCTATCTGGAAGCAAAGGGCTGTTGTTTCCTTTTGGGGGAGGGGGGGGTTTGAAGGGAGAAATGGATGGACAGAAAGGACAGGAAGAATTTGGAAGCTTTTTTTGCTATAGTAATTAAAATTTGAATTTTGATGCTGTGGCTCAACTGTCTTTACCAAGCCTCACATGTTCTCCTGTGGAATACTGCATAGATTTTAGGACACAGATCATTTCCATTGTAGAACTAGCATACAGAAGTGAAACACCTGAAATTCTCCAAAGATGTGGGAAAAGGTAGGGATTAAAAAGGTAGCAGGCAATCATAAAATAATTTGAATAAAATTACAAATGTTACAATTAAGTAGCTTTTGTGTGACAGGATTTTAAGTGCTTTAAAAACTATCCATCCAGTGCCACTGAAGTAGTCACATTTGGGAGGGAGGGTTGGCACCAGGTGGTGCTCAGCAAACTGCACAGTGGTTTGTGGGGACAGAAAAATGTTGTCTGCTAAAAACCTAAGTATCAATCTTAATGGACCTATATGATACAAGTACAGTATACAATACACTATGTATAGTGTACAGTCAGATGGTGTAGACTAACACATGCATCAGATGGGTGTCATTGTGCCATATTTCCCACCACCACCGCCATATAATATGGCTTTCTCCACTATTACATATTGTAAAAGTGCTTCACAGCACTGAGTAAGGGTTTGATTTCCAAAAATAACTGAATGTACACTGTCTATCAAGGGGTAACAGCAACAGATCTGAAAAAGTACACTGGGAACTCTGTCTTCCTGAAATAAAAATTTAGGATACATCTCCAAAACCATGAAGTGTATGCAATTTTTTTTGTTTTGTTTTTAAAAAACTATTTAGGAAGAGTAGAATTAGAAATGGGAAAAATCTGGAAAGGATGTTGATGGGATATTTTAAATATCCTAATCCCCACAGACGACTGTCATCTAAAAGAGGAGAAAGGAAATTATATATAAACACTCCACCACTACCCCTGCAAAACCTAACCAAAATATTAAAAGAACATTAAGGTAGCAAAATCAAGCACTCAGAAGTTAGGAAACATCAAATCAAGGTGGCCTGTGTAAACTTAATTTGCTTCCCTTGTGCACATGGATGTGATATAATCTTAAATTACACAATTTTATGCTACACAATGTAGGATAGGGACCTTAGACTGTAAATTCTTTGGGTCAGAGACTGTCCTTTACTATGTGTTTATACAGCACCTAGCACAATGGGACCGTAATTGTGGTTGGGGCCTCTAGGTGTTCTGGTAATACAAATAATTCAGCTTCAACTCCCTGAACTTCTAGCCCAGGGGTCGGCAACCTTTCAGAAGTGGTGTGCCAAGTCTTCATTTATTCACCCTGATTTAAGGTTTCGTGTGCCGGTAATACATTTTAACGTTTTTAGAAGGTCTCTTTCTGTAAGTCTGTAATATATAACTAAACTATTGTTGTATGTCAAGTAAATAAGGTTTTTAAAATGTTTAAGAAGCTTCACTTAAAATTAAATTAAAATGCAGAGCCCCACCCACCCCCGGACCAGTGGCCAGGACCTAGGCAGTGTGAGTGCCACTGAAAACCAGCTCGTGTGCCGACTTCAGCATGCGTGCCATACGTTGCCTACCCCTGTTCTAGCTTATTGGGGAGGATTCCAGAACAAAGAACTGGTAAGGCTCTGAAAACAGGTCCCTTACAAGCAGCACACTTGGGACAGCATGAAGATACAGTCCCTCTGCACAACTGCCTGAGCCAGCATGACCTCTTCAAGTGTGTAGTTCCAAGTGGATAGAACATTCCACAGAAATGGCATTCCCACTCTGCCACACCTCTCCAGCAAGCGCAGACAGTTTTGGCTCTCATCTGCCAGTACTAATGGAAGAGAGAACATGAGCTATTTGAAGAGTTACCCATCTTCCTCAGACCTTCTTAAATGCTTGGAAAAGGTCCTGGTATTTTCATTATCTTTTTGCTGCAGACAAGAAAGAGTCACCTTAATGCACATTTAAGAGCAGCTTGGTCAATGGCAAGACATGGTTCGAGACTCACGTGCTAGGGCTAATGCAATTGTTCAGAAAACCATTTACTTTGAACATCCGTGGTTGTTTTTCTGCTCAGCTGTTCAAAACATGGAACACACTTTGGAAGAAATTATCTTAAACACCATCAAGTTAAGACTTTTCACTTATTTAAAACAGGTCTGAAAAAGACTACTGACTTTACTACTGCTATACCTGTTTACTGGGTTTGAGCTGGATCTCAAAACAAAAAGTCTTTACATTTCTGTTATTCATAACTTCAATAATTGCATCTGAATTAAAAAAAATCGTATTTCTTATTGATTTCTGCTGTTTATGCACCTTAGACAAAGAACATAAACCAGTTCCACTTTTAGTTAGAATCCAGTGAGTTTCTCTTACATTCTCATCTACTTGCACGCTACATTATTTAGATTGCAAACACTGCTTTTAAATTTGTATTAAGAATTTTCTGCTGGGTTTTGTAGAACTTGTTTTGGGCCTAATTTGTTTTACTTTTGGAGGTGTAACAGAACTGTATGAACATAATAGGCTGAAAGATTTTTGGTGGACACGTCTACCTCTGACAAATGTCTAGAACAATGGGACACAATCCTGACCTGGATGATGTCATAACATATTACATATCACGTATTATAAACAAAGGATAAAAAATGACAAGTTAGAAATTTGTAAATCTTTTGATTATGTCACATTCTGTTTTCAGAGCAAGAGGTGCTTTGAAATTAAACTGCATTCAGAAAAGAAATGCAACTAGTCCTTCTGTAACAAGCAACTATAAAAAATCTAATCTGTACCGACACACTTTTCTAAAAAAATCCAGGAAGTTATATTTCTATGGTGATGGTAGGAAGCATAGAGCAGTTAAGGTCTCTTCTCTTCACTGTAGAATACAACACTGACTATAAGACAACATATATTAGGGCACGTATTGATAGAATTGTGAAGTTATTCCAATTTTGACCTTTATGGCCTGTGTTATACAGGAGGTCAGACTAGATGACCACAATGGTCCCTTCTGGCTTTGGAATCTATGAAAAGATGTGGAGAAAAGGGTCACCATCTGAGTTACTTGAACTGTGTCATACAGTCCAAAAGGACATTCTGTTTGTGTTGTCTCTGCTACACTTCTTTCATGATGACAAAAAGCTAATCCTGTGCACACTGATTTATGTGGCAAATTCCTATTAATTTCAAGTACAAACTAGGACCTAAAGGAGTTTCCGCTCTACCAGAATCCATTTATTTTTAGCAGATCCACTAAACTTTGTATAATTTACCCACTTCTGAGGCTGACTGTATACTTAATAAGGAGCACGCAAAATGAACAGTCTTGGTCCCAAAGAGATTACAATCTACAACATTGTGATTGTATTCAGCAAATCTATGACCCACATTATTATTAGACTGTACTTCATTTTTACTTTTACTCTATGCAAATAATATCTGACATGATCTACAGATTCCATATGTAATTACAAAACTAAAACCATGGTTTGCAGATACTTTAGCACTGGTATAGTTCTGTATTATAGGCCTGACATGAAGTGCATTTAGGACTCGATTCTGCTCCCATGTCAGTCAAAGACAAAACTCCCACTGACTTCACATGTAAGACTAGGCTCTTCAGCAGGAAAACTCACAAGGCTACTTTTGAAAACACACCTTTTCATGTTTATGTTTGTTAGTAACAGCACAGTCCTTTCCATCTTACAGATACAGTATATATGGTTTCAGAATAGGACTTGCTGTCCCAGTGAACCCTGAGGTTTCATTAATGTTAATGTCAACATTATTAGTATAAATGTGCATGAAGAGTAAACACACTGATCTGTATTTTCCATTTGCTGCTTTTTAAATTTCACAGCTCTAAGTGTAGTTAATGGAGGATTAATGTGCATCTTACTTTCATTTTATTAGCAAAGAAAACAGTTCTCTGGGTTCCTAACTTAAAACGCTAAGCAACAGATTCATGTGGGCCTCTTGCTCATTCTTAACTATGGTTATAAAATGCTTTTTAAATTAGTTTTGGTGGGTGAAGATATAAATAACTGTTCTATTAATGGCACCCAGGGATTTGTGGCCAATATCCAGATTGTCCACTGGCTGACTTCATTTTCCCTTTGATCAAACTTGTTCTAGTGTTTGTAAAAGTAAAAGCAGGTAATGGAAAATTCCGGGTTTGCTGCAAAGCACATTGCTTGAAGGCTAATAAATTTTTAAAAGAAAAAGAACAAGAAAACTAGAGTGGAACTAAACACACATAGGCTGGAAACCATTGAAGTAGTAATCACCTTCCATCCACTGGGAAACTAATAAGATAAAATATAAAATTTCCTAGTACCAATATAAATTAACACAGGATTTATGAACTGAAGACTATTCTTCTCCCATCACAGCACATTTTTTGTAGATTAAGTGAGAATCAACAGCTCCTTTTACTTTTATTCTGAAAGAACAGTAGGAATTTAAATATGGTCCCAATGCTATGCACCAAAGCTCCTAGCCCATCAGCACAAGGAGTTATTGAATACACAATCACTGCTGCTTTAATTATTAAATATTCAATTCTCATATATAGAGAGATAATATCCCTAAAAGTTTAATTGATGTAATGGATTAAGAATTGCCCAACTGTTGTTTCCTTAAATATTAAATAGCTTTTTTTCAGAGAACCTGCATAGAACCAACTAAAGCTGTAACTAATCAGTTTTATGGGTGCCCCTTCATTTGCTCTATTACAAGTTCTAGGAGTGTCTCCATTTTGTATGTTATGTAAGGAGATAAGGAAAATCTATATTCACAGGCCTCTACCAACAAGGATATTCTTTACCATAGCCCCATCTTCAACCAAAGGCTTTAGTCCTCACTTCGTGCAGCATGCATGAACTCTTTAAAGCAGTGATTGTCTTCTTGTATGAAGAGAACTTCACAATGTGGACACTAGCAGAACAAAAGTAGTAAAATAAATAATAATACAAAGAGGCATATAATGGACAGATGCACATTCATTGATTTCCTTCAAAATAAACACTACTGTGAATCAGACGGTAGGATCAAGGCCAAAGTTTAGAATCAGATACCTAACATTTGAGATGTAGTCAGCTTAGACCAGGAGTGGCCAAACTTATTGACCCTCTGAGCTGCATATGACAATCTTCAGAAGTTCAAGAGCCAGGGCATGCCAGGCAGAGCAGGGCTTCAGCCCTGTGGCATGGCGGTGGGGCTAAGGCTTCTGCCTCGTAGGAAGGGAGGGTCTCAGGGCTTCAGCCCTGCTCCTGCTGAAGCCCTGAGCCCCAACAGATGCCTCTCAGACTCATAGACTCATAGGTCAGAAGGGACCAATATGATCATCTAGTCTGACCTCCTGAACAAGGCAGGCCACAAAAACCACCCAAACAGCATTTAAAAACAACCACGACCCATGATCTGAGTGTATCATGAAAATCCTCAAAATGAGATTTTGAAGACCCAAGCTGCAGGGGAAATCCACCAGCAACGACCCATGCCCCACGCGCAGCAGTGAAGGCGAAAACCTCCAGGGCCTCTGCCATCCGCCTGGAGAAAAAATTCCTTCCGACCCAAATAGGCGAGCAGCCTAAAACACCGAGCATGTGGCAAGACTCACCAGCCAGCACCACAAGAAGGAAATTCTCTGCAGTAACTCATCCCATCCCATCCATCCCTCACAGACCATTGAGCAGACTTATCTGCCGATAATCCAAAATCAAATGCCCAAATTAAACTATCACATCAAATCCCCTCCAATCTTATCAACTTAATCTTAAGCTGATAAGTCTTTTGCCCACACTTCCTCGGAGGTGTTCAGAACTTCACTCCCTATGGTTAGAAACCTTCGTCTAATTCAAGTCTAAAACTTCCTAATATCCAGTTTGTACCCATTGCGTCCTCGTGCCTACATTAGTACTAAACTTAAATAACCCTCCTCCCCTACGTTAATCCCTGAAATATTATATAGAGCAAGCATATCCCCCGGAGCCTTCTTTGGCCAGGCTAAACAAAGCTAAGCTCTTTGCAAGAGGCTCCTTCATAAGGCAGATTTCCATTCCTCGGATCATCCTAGTACCCGTCTCTGAACCTGTTCAGTTGAATTCATCTCTTAAACAGGGACACCAAAATGCACACATATATCCAGGTCGGGTCTCACAAGCGCCGTATATAACGGCACTAACCACCTCCTTCTCTCTGCTGGAATACCTGCCGATGCATCCAAACCGCATATTGCTTTTTTAACAGCCATATCGCATTGCGGCCTTCATAGTCACCTGCATCAACCAATACCCCAAGGTCCTTCTCTCCTCCGTCGTTTCCAACTGATGCGTCCCCAACGTAATACTAAAATCTTATTATTAATCTAAGTGCTAGACCTTGCACTTTTCAACTATTAATATTCATCCTATTACTATGACTCCAGTGTACAAGGTGGTCCAGATCTTCCTGAATATATCCCGGTCCTTCGCCGTGTAGCAATAAACCCCAGCTTCGTGTCATCCGCAACTTTATTACACATTCCCCTGCTTTGGCCAAGGTCAGTAATAAATAGGTTAATAGGATCGGTCCCAAAACCGATCCGGAGGGGACTCCGCTAGTAACCCCTTCACAGCCTGACAGTTCACCCTTCAGTACGACCCGCTGGATTCCCCTTTAACCAGTTCCTTATTTTCACCTTACACACTTTCACATTCATTCCCAATCTGTTCCGATATTAACTAACAGTTCCCCTGCGGAACCGTGTCAAACGTCCTACTGAAATCGAGGTAAATTAGATCTCCAGGCATTTCCTTTGTCGAAAGTAATCCGTCACCTTCTCAAGACAGGAAGAGATCAGGTTGGTTGGCACGATTACCTTTAGTAAATCCATGTTGCAATTCGTCCTAAATCCATGACCTCAATGCCTTAACTACTTCTCCCTAAAATTTTTTCCAAGACCTACACACGACAGACGTAAAGCTAACAGGCTTATAATACACCGGATCACTTTTATTCCCTTCTTAAAAATAGGACTACGTTGCAATCTCCAGTCGTACGGCACAACTCCCGAGTTTACGCATGCTTAAAAATTCTCGCTAACGGCTCGCATATTCACGCCACCAGTTCTTTAGAATCCTCGGGTGGAGATCCGTGTTCCCTCCGATTTTGTCCATTAAGCTGTTCAAGTTTGCCTCTCACCACCTCAGATGCGGTAATATCCACCTCCAATCCACATTCCGTTGTCATCCCTCCATCGTCCCTAAACTCCTCACTGAGTCATTAAAAGACCGAGGCAAAGTACTTTTTAGATATTGGGCCATGCCTAGGTTATCCTAACCTCCGTTCCATCCTCAGAAATAAGCGGCTCCACTTCTTTTCTTGTTTTCTTCTTATTTATGTGGGCTGTAGAACCTTTTACTAGTTTTGATCCCTTCGCAGGTCCAGTTCTACGCGGCTTTTAGCCTTCCCACTTATCCCTACACTTCTGACTCCACAAGGTACTTCCCTGCTAATCCCGCTCTTCTTCCACTCCCTGTAAGCTTTTCTGCTTTTTCCTAATTCCCCTCTCTGAGTTGTTGCTCATCCAGCTCGGCCTACAACTCCTGCCATGGTTTTTTTTCCCCTTTCTTGGGATGCAGGCTTCCGACAGTTTCCGCAGCTGCCACAAAGGTATGTCCAGGCCCTCCGCATTAATCCACAAGTCTTCCCCGTCCAATACCACTTCCTAAACTAATTTTCCTTAACTCTTTAAAATTAGCCCTTCAAAAGATCGGCAAACCCCTAATCCAGATACGTTTGTTTATCCTTCCATCTAATTTGAATTGAATCAGCTCATGATCACTCGAACCAAGGTTGTCCCCTACCACCATTTCTTCTACGAGGTCCTCACTATTCACCAAAACCAAACTAAAATGGCATCCCCTCTCGTAGGATACTTCAACTACTTATGAGAATCCCATCCGCTATCGACTAGTCAGAAAACCTGACCCTATTATCTCCTTGCAAGCACTCGTCTCCCAAGCGACTGAAACATAGTCAAATACATTTGTGTGTGTATAAGGATGACCAGACGTGTGTAGGAGAGAGACAGACTTTACACAGACATCCAGACCTCTGATGAGTGTCATAATGGGTAAGTATAAGAGAGAGATGGACAGAACGACGTGGTGATAGAGACAGACTGTGTAGACAGATAGACAGACAACTGTGTGGGATTGTGCGGTAGTTGAATCAACCCAACCCAATTTGTGTGCATATAGAGAATAATAGAACTGTTTGTTGAAGAGAGAGACAGTGTGTGCAACAGAAACTGAGCGCTGTGTGAAGACAGACCACGTGTGATGTGTGTATACGGACAAGACATGTGGTGTGCGTAGAAGAGCAAGCTCGTTCTGTGGGTGGTGATGGTTTGTTCGGTGTGAGAGAGAGACGATAACCGTGTATACAAGAACAGACCACGTGTGTGTGTGTTGTATACGGAACAGACCAAGTAGTGTCGTAGAAGAGAAGACAGACTCTGTTGGTGTGTGAGTGTTGGTGTGGGGTGTGTGGTGGTGGAGAGAGAGAGAAACCTCGTAACAGACAGAACCAACGTGTGTTGTGTGTATAGAGAGAGACGGAACAGACAGACGTGTGTATAGACAGACTCATGTAGAAGATGATGAACTTAGTGTGTGGTGTTAAGTGTGAAACAATACAACAAAACCAGATTGTGTGAATAGAGAGACAAACAGACCGGTGTGATAGTAGAGAGAACAGACTGTGTGAGACACAACCTGTTGATAGTGTGTGTGTGTGGTGTATGTGTGCGCTGTACAGAAGACACCGTGTAAACGAGACAGACCACAATGTTGTGTAAAAAAATAATAAAAATAGAAAAAACAAAAAAATAAAAAATAGAACGATTTTTTATAAAAAAAAAAGAAAAATAAAAAATTAAAATTATTGATTGATATAAATAAATGATAAAAAAATAAAAAAAAGATTGTCTATATCCGGGAAATTGATAGTTCCATAAATCACACAGTTTCCCCTTATGTTTACTTCATTAAAGAAAATTAAAGAGGTCCTATCCATATCCAAATCAGATCCTGGCGGTCTGTAGCAGCACCCCAAGCACTATCTCAGGGAAAGTCTAGTAGTTTTTTACCCAGCGTGATTTTTACCAGACAGAACTCCGTCTATCTACTTCCATACTCTTATTTCATTACAGTCACCACATGAGTACAGGCTACTTCCACCACCTTTGCGTTCTTCTGTCTTTTCTAAAAAGCACATAGCCCTTCAATACCCGACTAATCCAGTCATGAGTACTATTCCACCAGGTTCTTTATCCCTATAATATCCGGTTTCACTCCTGCACCAAGTAGCTCCAGTTCCTCCATCTTGTTCCCTAGGCTCCTCGCATTAGTGTAAAGACATTTTTAATTTTGACGTTTGTCGTCAGTGACATCTTTCCCCGTCGTGCACAGACTTTCTACCACCAGCATCAACCGTTAAGCTAGTTTCACTCCGCTTCCTCCTTGGGTCAATTTCAGTCCACAAGGGTACCCTTCACTTGGTTTACTTCCCTCTCCAGGTAAATCCAGCGTGGAGATCTCCTGAACATCTCCCACCATCTCCCCCAACTTCCTAGTTTAAAGCTCTCTTAATGAGGTCGGCGAGCCCCCATCCTAGAAGTATTTCCCCCGGCTTAGATGAAGTCCATCCCGACGAACAGTCCGTCTGTCCTAAAGCTTCCCAATGACCGTAACATCCCAAAGCCCTCCTTTAGCACCACTGCTGACCATCTGTTAATCATCATAATCTTGTCGCTCCTTCGTCGCCCACATAGGAACGCAGAATCCCACTGAAGATCACCTGAGCTCGATTTCCTTAGCGCTTCCCAGTCTGACATAGTCTCCTTGATACAGTCCAGCGAGTGACTAGCCGTATCATTCGTTCCCACATGAAGGACAATCAAACGGAATTCTTTCCCGCTCCCGCTAGGATCCTTTTCAGCCTCAGGTCCACATCCTGTACCTTAGCCCCCGGCAGACAGCACACCCTCTGTTTCTCCGATTCAAAGTCTAGTTACAGGCCGGTCTATTCTTCCTCAGTAAAGAGTCCTCCAATCACGTAGACTTGCCTTTTCCTGGCGACAGTGTGATTCTCCGGTATATCCCCGCACCAGCTGCCGCAAGCCCCTCGATTCGTCTTCGCCCTCGCAATCCATCCTAGGGCTCATACTGGTGTCGCCTCCATTGACTTCCCCCCTCCTTCTGCCAGGCTAGCCGCTCGCCTCTTTTTCCTCGCCCTCTCTCCTTCAGCGAGCACCTGCTGTGCTCCATCTTCATTTTCCAACTCACCAAACCTGTTCCTGAGTTCTATTTCTCCGTCGCTGGCCCGTCTTTTCCTCTGCCTGGTTCTCCTAGTCACATGCTTCCACCTTCCTCACCCAGCAGCTCCTCAGAATTCTTTGGTCCTGCTTCCATCTGCTCGTCTGAGCTTATCCCCTGCGCCTCATCATGTCTGTCTCTCATAGGGTTGAAGTCCCAAGACCTCCCTCTCCGCAGGACAGAAGCTGCTACTCCCATCTCCCCACCCCAAGGCAGAAACCCCAAGCTCCTCCCCCCAGTCTGATAGGCAGAGAATGGGGGGGGGGGCCCTCCATGAGCCGCACTTTAAAGTGTAAAAAAGCTGTATGTGGCTTGCGAGCCATGGTTTGGCCACCCCTAGCTTAGACTACATCTTGCGTCAATATGCACTAGGATCTAGAAAAGCTAATTAAGAAGAAGTCAGGGTGACTAATTTGTAACTCGCTAATGGACTCTAACACAAAGTGACTCTGATAGACAAGACGACCTCATCAAAATCATCAGCGTAAATTATTGCAAGTTTATTTATTTTTTACAATATGGACAGTGCAGCAGTGTCAGAGCAATTCATTCAAATAGACTTCAACATTTGTTTTCATCTTGGCTCTTTTAGTGCCTTGGTGACAGCCTTCCAGAAGATGGCTGAGGCTGTCTGAATTGTGAGAGCTCCACGTCAAAATCCACAAAGGTATACATGTTATACTCATGATGCTGAAGGTTCTTGTAGGTAGAATTATCAAATTCCTCCTGTGCAGATGCGGCAGCTGTTTTGGTCTCTGTAGAACAAAAATAAGACTAGTGAATCTAGTGATGCCAGAACAGAGATAACACTCTTTCTGACTGCATCAGTTCCATACAGTTGGAGACTTCTCATTCATTTAAGAAGAAAAAAAACAAAAAAGTTGGCAGCTACAGCGTAAGGCTAAAGTTGCTAAATTTCTGTTTATAATCTTATAAAGATACCAAGGAAGCACACAACGTCTTGAAATGAAAAGACAGAACAACAGATTACTTGAATCAACTACAACAAGATTCCAAATATATGACTCCTTTACAGTGGAAAACATTAGCAACAGTGCTTTTATTTCAACACACAAATTATTTACTATTGATGGAAATGAGTCTGTCTCTCTTGAATGTAGCCTAGTATATACTTAATGTCACTTAGCTTTATTAGCTGGTTCTCCCCACAGCCAGAACATTAGGTGACACTTTTAGCAAGCCAAGAGATGCAAAATATATAAATGTGTAATTAATGCTCTATCTATCATGTCCGACCACAAAATAAGGATATTAAAACAAATTAAGCTGATGATCTTTCTAATAAAAACTTAAGTTACAAAAAGGACTTCCACAAATTATTTCAAGTGTGGCTGTATCAGAAAATATATCAAGGACTTTATATTTCAATCCCCCCACCCCCATATTATGAAAATCCTTGTATACTCTTTACTCTTTTCAAAACCTCACACTGGCATTCTTTTCTAAAGAGAGACTTCTGAATGAATAATAAAAAGCTTAAATTTCTGATACCACATACACTAAAGCTGACATTAATTTTTGTACTTTAGAAAAGTTACACTAGTTTAAATAAGATCTTTTATAACAACATTACTGTTCAATTCACTTTACCACATAGGGAAATTGTGAGAATTTTTTTCCAGAGCAAGAAGAAAAGCAAAACAGTATTTCCTATGCTAGCCTATACTTTTATATAAAAAGGGTTGACAGTCAGAAAGAAAGTTAAGTGCAATCTAGCAATAAAAGTTTGTGCCACTTGTATGCAGTGGTTTGCATTTGTTTATTTTATATCAAAACCTTTACCTTCTACAGTTATTTGGTTTTTTGGTAATGCGACAGTCTCCCAGAAAAATAAACAAGCAAGAAATAGAACATTGTATTTTCTCCTTAATCCTCCTATATTAGTGCAGTGATACCAAATGTTTCAACACATGTATCTGTTGCATTTTATAACTGAGACTCTTGGAAGTGTAACAAACCACAATTTTGTTTAAACGGCAGGTAGAACTATGAAGGTAAACAAATAGTGCCTTCTATTCAGTTCCTAGCAGGACACATCTCACAACAGAAACCACTACATACATATTTGAACCAGGTGTTGCAGTCTTTGCTGGAAAGAGCCCAAAGAAAAAGCAAGCTTAGAAAATAGTACAGTCAACCTGCAAGACAGGGTCCTTCTAAGTCAAGAGACAGATGCTCAGGAAAGAACAATCTCATTTTTTCCTGCCCATGATGCACTGCACTTGGTTCCTCAAAAGAAGACTTTACTCCTGAGTTCTTCCCCCATACTTCAATCTTCATATGCACTCTCTCTCAAGCAGAATGAGCTTTTCACATGATGTTCTTGTTAAGTGAGTCAGAGGTACACTTCTGAGTTACTTTGCTGGTAATTTTACTTACTAACAGCTAATGGCACAATTGTTTTGATGGATGTTTAGCATTCCTATTCCACTTTGTGGGATGAAGCAGATTTAAAGTACAGATTTCTAAGTAGGAAAAATGTACAATATGTCTTGCAAGTTGGTCTGGCTGCTGTGTTTGCAGATAAATGAAAGAAGAAACAGGAAGGAAATGTAGGTTACATAAATCTGTGACCAGTGCTGTTAACTATTGCTCTTCTGTTTATTAAAAAAGACCAGCAAAAGACCAGAAACAATTTAAAAATTGTTAAATGAAAACCAGATTTTGCTGGTTTAAATAGGTGTAACTGAGAAGTAGCTCCTCCATTTACTTTAATGAAGTTACTCTAGATTTAGTCTAATGAGTGAAAGCAGAACCCAGGCCATTGTTTAAAATATGAACTAGTTAAGAAAATGGTGCATACTTCACTTTGATGCAGCAGTGCATTTTAGGATAAAGCCTTTCTCCAACTCACCAAAGGTTAACTAGACCCATTCCTTTAATTTTCTAGTTACTTTCTAGGTGTTAACTACTGAAGGGAGTGACTAAAGCTACAGGGCTTGGCTCTCTAAAGATAGTATTGTGGGGAAAGAGAAGCATCAAATATAGACAACCCTAGAGAATGGTGGTTTTCGGCTTTCATAAGCGCCTTCCGTTGGCTGTGCAGAAGAGCAAAGAGTTGGCAAGGTTAATCATAACAGTGATTGTATTTCAAAAATATTAAGGAAATATCCTTGGATTCTAACTCTGAAGGTAGGTCAAATTAGTGGTTGACTTTGCCTTTAAATAAAACCTGCACCCCTTTTGCCCACAGTCTCCTGAAAATATACATGCAAAAAGCATTACTTGTCATCTAAGCCTCTTGTAAATAATTCTGATCTTGCAAACAGTCCTTATTTGTGCTTTCATCCTTGCAAGTAGGCAGGTTCTTTAAATTAAGTGTGCTATCAAAATGGTAGCCAGATTTTTGAATGTTAAAAACAGGACACCTAGAATTCTGATGGGCTGGAGGAAGAGCAGGCTGCACCACAGAAGGTGTTGAACAAGTTGGGATGGAGAAATTTTTCCTTTTATTGGACTATGGGGAACACAGGAAGTATTTGGCAATGGGGCTGATGGTGTGGGATTCATGCAACTTGTGGGTGGGAAACTGAATTGTTTAAGGAGACCAGTTATAACCAGGAAGGTTAGGCGAGATACAGATATATGGTTGGGCGATGATTTGGGAAAGGCATGATGTGTGATAGAGAAAGACATCAGTGCTCCTTTCTCCCCAGGCTATCTTATTGATTTCGTTGGGTCCTTTGCTGGCCTGACATATTGCTCACCTTACAAGTCCGCCTGTCTCACAGCTAACTCCTGCTCCTGTGATCTTCCTGTGCTATCCAAATCTGTTGCAATCTGTGGTATGGCAAAATTGGGCTAGACGGTGGCAGCATTTGAGCAAATGGAATAGTGGCACATTCAGCTCAGCAGAAAGGCAGCTACTGGGTTTGTATGCAGAAGTTACACAGGAAGAAAAAGGAGAGAGAATCCAGAGGTTGGGCACAGGTCGCTAGGTGTCTGCGATGTGGTTCTACTTAAAGTGCAACAAAATCCTGATTTTATGACAACAGACTATGACTAAAACAGTCCCTCAAAACTGGAACAAGCTTGGTTTCCTTATCTGTTAACAAGTATAATGTTGATTTAAGAAAAAAAATAAGTACAATAAAAAAACATGTTTCCTTCCACCATCATAACTAGAAGCTGCATATTAAAAAGAAGAAAGTTTTTCAACATAAGTAGATATGATAGCAAGAATTTATCACCAAGGTGTGACTATTTCCTCCACAATATGCTATATCAGCTAGCTTTATAACAGAATATGGAGAATCTAGACCAAAGAGTTGATATTATAGATAATTAAAAATGTTGTTATTTCAAGCCCCAGCCCCAGAAGAACCAATATAGTTCAAACAATTTAAAGCTGTACCCTGTGTAGTGCCTTGCTCTTCAGTCTGAGCTCCAGCTTCTTGAATGATCTCCTCCTCTGTTGTAGTGTTTACCATGAAGGGTGTCTCCTTCAAAAACTCCTCTTGTAGTTTAGGAGAAGCTTTTTCGTTTATCTCAGTCTCCTGTACCTCCCTTGTCTTGGTTTCTTCCCATCTCAAAGTCAGCTTTTGTTCCACTTCTTGCTGAGGCCCTGGCGGAACTTTTAGCTGTGCTGCTGCTGGTGGGGCTCCAATGGGAGGCTCTACCAAGCGCCTAGGTTCCTTAAGTCTGACGGCTGTTGGCTTTTGGCTTTCTTTAGCCTGTGTTTTTGAGATTGACTTCTGCAAATCTGTCCCTTTTGGGCTTTGTTTCACAGAAGATTCTCTTGTTTCTGACTTTAATATTTTATTTTTGGGTGTTGCTGTTTTACCAGACTCCATCTGCTTGATGTGAGGCACTTCAATTTCTGGCCTGGGCTGCTTCTTAGGTATATATTCTTCATCTCCTTTCTGGGACAAGCTCTCTTCTGCCAATGTCATTACCTTCACTGTTCTGTTCTCAAAAAAGAAGGGATCTCGTCTTGGAAACTCTACTCTGGTTTTAGTGGAAATTCCTGAGGCACTATCTTCTTCATCAGAATCAGAGCTGGAATCTGATTCAGAGCTGGATGAAGACTCTTCCTTAGCCAACTTCTTGCTCAAACCTTCTCTTGTTGTGACAGAAGCCTTTCCTTCAAGTGAGGAAAGTGTTACTCGCTCAGGAAATGCTACCAAAGTTTTTCTTGACAAGAATTTCCTCACCTCTTCATCCGTTAACTTTAAAGCTTCCTCATTGCTAGTACTAGTTATGGTCTTGGTCTCAATTTTATTTGCAGATGGTGTGTGAGAACTAGGAAACAACTTTTTAGGGAATTCAACTGTTGTTTTGGTGGCCAGCAGTTTGGTGCTCTCTTGACGTGCCACCACATCTAGGAAATGGCATAAAGAGGATTATTATAATTTCTGACACTCCTGTTAATTTGGAGATCCTAAACATCCAACGTTAAGTTTCTGAACTGCTCTGATATAAAAATCAAACCTGAAAGTGTTATTTCATTAATTGCACGACCCTGGAAGAAACTGTTACATTTTCTATATTGTGCATATGTCTGAAGTGGTAAAAATAAGAACTTTACTTAGCATCAGATATTCTTTACTGCTAGAACTGGAACTCATATGAGATCTGGCTTTTATTCCTTGCTACGTTTGAATTTTTGTGAGAACTCTGCAGTGTCACTTTCTTTCTCTGTGCCTCAGTTCCCCGTCAGTAAAGAGGGGACAAAAATACCTTCCTATTTCACAAGGGTGTTAGAAGAAATTCATTACTGCATGTGAGGTGCTCAGATACTACAGTGATAAATATTATATATAAACCTAAGAACAAGACAACAAAGAATAATTACTGAGTGATCATTTTGATAATCATCACAACAGAATAGCTATCTTCATAAGCAACAGAGGGATAACTCATGAATGTTGCTTAGATGGCTACATGTCTTTCCCTTGTTCAAGACTTCATATATAGTATAAAGTAACTGGTTGTAAAAATGTCCCCATAATTTCCCTGCTGAATTGTTACATAAAATCACAAAATGCTGCCCCTTCCTCTCCTTGAGCTTTTCCACTTACTATTTTGCCTTCCTGCCTTCTTCCTCTCTGTCTGTTTCTCTGTGCTGGGAGTTCTCCACATGGACATTTCAGTGTATTTCCTGATCTTGTCATCAGCTCTCTGATTATTCCATACTGGGGACTGTAGCAAGCTAAGAGAATTGCCAGCCTGCCATTCTTTCTCTGAGTAGAGGTGGATACTCCCACTAAATTTTACTGTCCAGATTGGGGATGCTGGAAAGAAAGCAGTAACTTCTAAACTGTTACCTACCTACCCATGGGCCTTAAGTACTCAAGGCAGATTGTGTGGCTTGCTGGAGGAGTGGAAGACCAGTGACAGAGACTATTCTTGTGAGGACAGAGAGAGCTTCAGGAAGAGCTGGCAGCTGCCATGCAGCACTACTAAACTCTCCCACAAATAGCTACACGGTTCCCACTTTGGTGTGTAGTTTAGTGTAGCTCTGCCACATAATTTGGAAGTCCATGCTGCGTAACTTGGATCTAACGTACCACATAGTTCACAGGGTATTGATTATTTCTACACATACTGTAAAACTGGTGGGAAAAGTTATGGAGATTAATTGGGATGTATGAGAAAAAAGCGATTCCGAGTACAGTTAAGCCTTCAGCAACATGCGAGTTAAGACATCAGTAAAGTCACAGATGCAAGAAATTAAAAACATTTCATGAAGAGAAATATGGTAATTTTATTTATATTTCAAATACAGTAGTTTAAATACTGATTTATTATATAGGTATTATTTACTTAAAAATAATTTCAGAGACACAAAATGTATGTAAGGCACAGCAAAATCAAATACTGGGTCATCAACCCAGACACCATGGTCTACAGACATTGTCACCTATATTTGAAAAAGTTTATTCAAATATAAAAAGATCTTGTACTAAATACACAGGAAGTGGCAAGGTAAACACAAGTGGGGGGGGAGGGGAGTATCAACAGAGCAAAAGCTGGGGCTGTGTTCATGCTGGGAAGTCTTTAGAAACTGAACAAAGGAAGGCAGCAGCAATACTGAAATGGAGCATTAATTCTGGACATCATTAAAGATTGGAAAAAAGAATACGATTTAAAATTCAGTGAAGAGTGAAATATTATATTTGTCAGCATATATCATTAACCATGCGATCAAAGTTTCCTCTGCACCACTCTCTCCTTCCCTCAGGGCATGCTGGGAACTGCAGCTGCCAGGAACCCTCTAGCTCAGGAGATCTCAAACTGGGGGTTGGGACCCCTCAGGGGGTTGTTAGGTTATTACATGGGGGCGGGGGTCGTGAGCTGTCAGTCTCCACTTCAAACCCCGCTTTGCCTCCAGCACTTACAATGGTGTTAAATCTATAAAAAAAATGTTTTTAATTTTGGAGGGCGGGAGTCGCACTCAGAGGCTTGCTGTGTGAAAGGGGTCGTCAATACAAAAGCTTGAGAACCACTGCTCTAGCTCCGTCTCCCTCCCCCCAGCAATGTCTTCTATCTGCAGGCTGGGTTCTGCTGAGTCCAGCAGTCCCTAGTGGCAGCTACCAGCACTGCAGCCCATTTCTGTGGGGAAAAAGAAATTCTGCGCACGTTAATATCTGCAAAATTCTGCATTGCACAGTGGTGCACAATTCCCCTAGGAGTATTAAATGTATGTCACAAGTGTCCAAAGTGTGGGAGTCCTTTAATATGGATTACGTTTAAGATGAAAATCAAAAATCGATAAAATTGCCCCTCTCCCTTAAGATGCATAAATAGTTACATGACATAGAAGAATAAATCAAAATTTGTAACCTGGACATTCTACAGACTAAAAAACCATTCAAATTGCTTCTTGTTAAATACCAAATGAAAAATGAAGTTTCTATTAGCTGTGCACCTATTTTAATATGCTTATATACATGACAAATGCACACAACCATCAATTTAAGAAAAATAAACATCTTACTCTTTTCTTGACTTTTTTTAGAGCCCTCTGATTTGGTGCAGAGAGAAAGAGATGGAGAGAGGCTTCGGAGTCCCCATGCTTCTAGCTGTAAAGTCTGCAAAATTAAAATCAAATCTCTTATTTTTTTTATTAGAGAAAACTTTGATTTTTCATCTGCAGTGTTCTTCTGATTTACCGTTAACTACTGTTTTGCGTAAGGTGCAAAGAGGGATGACTGACGTGAATTCCCTGGATGCAGTACAAAGGTGGTAGTGGAACGGTTACCTCATTGGGATTCCTCTCACAGATAAAATACTGATGCTATCTGTGCATACCACTTATACTAAGGAATAATACAGTTAAACTAAGAAAACATTTAAAAGTATGGAAGGAAACAGGTAAAGCTAGATAGTTAAACACACTCAGCTCATAGAATCTCTTACAGTATGATTTTATAGACCAGAAACCCTCATGACGTCCACTCACTCTACATCAAATACAAAAATGTTAAAAGAACATTATTTAGGTTGCAAAGCCAAGCACTCACACTTTGGGAACTGCTAGATTTACCATTATCTGTGCTCCTTGCACATCCAAGCTGTGCACTGAAGAGGAGCCTGTGGAAAAGACAGTATGCTAACATGTAACTGCAAGATCCTAATGCATCTGCACAAGGAAGCCAAGTTAAGGTTGCATGACCAACCATAAATCTGTATACAGTGTTGTTGAAGCAGTGTTGGTTCCAGGATTTGAGAGAGACAAGGTAGGTGAGGTAATATCTTTTATTGGTCCAATTTCTGTTGGTGAGAGAGACATGCTTTCTTCACAGGTCATGGTTTGGATGGAGCCCAGTCTTGTTCTCTTTTTCCCCACCTGGAAGTTGGAAGGACTTCTACAACAAAGATACCCCCTAGGAGGGTATGTGGCATGAGACACTGGAACCACAAGCTGCGTCTGGAGAGAATTTATGGAGGGAACCCAGCTCCAACCTCTCTCCACTGCCCTGGCTACTCTCATAACAGCTGCTCTGGCAGCAGAGTATCTGCTGCTTGTTCAGAACTCAGGCCAGGTTCTTTGTAATGGTCAGGGTTTCTGGTAAGCTGCAAAAAGGATCCATTACATTCTCTATAACAGAAAGCATTAGGCAACCTTGGGTGACCAGACATCCAGATAAAATCAGGACCGTCCCAATATTCAGTTGTTCGTCCTATGTCCTGACAGATGTATGGTCGGGACGCCATTTGTCCCTATATTCTGGCCCGGGGCTTTTGGGGGGGTTGACAATACAGGGTCAATTGCTTAAAAGAAAAAATGAATAAACAACCTTATACAAAAAGAAATACAATTTAAACATTCCAGCAACTACACACATGTAAATACAAAAACAATATAAAAACCTATTGTCTTCTACCTTTTGTACTTACACTTGGAAACAGAAGATTAGAAACTTGAAGATAAAAAAGATCCCTCTCATAGCCGAGAGACAGACAAAAAACACAGACGCAAACATTCCCTCCCTGAGCTTTTAAAAATCCGGTTTCCTGATTGGTCCTCTGGTCAGGTGTCTGGTTCCCTTTGTTAACCTTTTACAGGTGAAAGAAACATTAACCCTTAGCTATCTGCTTATGACACGCCCCCCAAATCACAGACAGTGGGAAACATCACTGGCGGTGATTTCTTCCTAGAACTTTAGACTAAACAAAATTAATACAACACATGCACCTTTACATATACTACTAGTATGTAAACTACAAGACTTCTACATTTAAGGACAATTTTTTAACCAGTGTATTCTGGGAAACTCTCACGGGAGAGTGCATCAGCTACTTTGTTAGAAGCTCCTGAAATGTGTTGAATTTCAAAAATCAAAATCTTGGAGAGCTAAACTCCAACGAAGAAGTTTCTTGTTGTTCCCTTGGCAGTATGAAGCCACTTTAGCGCAGCATGGTCAGTTTGTAGCTGGAACCGCCGTCCCCAAACGTATGGGCGTAGCTTTTCCAGGGCGTACACAATGGCATAGCATTCCTTTTCACTGACTGACCAGTGACTTTCCCTCTCAGATAGTTTCTTGCTGAGAAACACGACAGGATGGAAGTTGTGATCCGGTCCTTCCTGCATGAGAACTGCTCCTATACCACGCTCAGATGCATCGGTGGTTTACTAGGAATGGTTTGTCAAAGTCCGGGGCCCTTAGCACAGGGTTCAGACGTGAGCGTCGCCTTAAGTTGGGTAAAGGCCTTCTGACACTCATCAGTCCACTTAACTGTATTTGGCTGGGTCTTTTTTGGTCAGGTCGTTCAGTGGGCAGGCGATTTGGCTGTAGTGTGGTACAAATCACCTGTAATACCCGGCCAAGCCTAAGAAGGATTGGACCTGTTTCTTTGACTTTGGGACAGGCCACTTTTGGATAGCATCCACCTTGGCCTGTAGGGGGTTTATGGTTCCTCGACCCACCTGGTGTCCCAGGTAAGTCACTCTGTTTTGGCCTATTTGACACTTTTTGGCCTTAACAGTTAGTCCGGCCTGCCTGATGCGCTCAAAGACCTTTTCCAGGTGTACTAGGTGTTTGGGCCAGGAGTCTGAAAAAATGGCCACATCATCGAGGTAGGCAACTGCATATTTCTCCCAGTCCTGCTAGTAGACCATCTACCAGCCTCTGGAAGGTGGCGGGTTGCATTTCGCAGCCCGAAAGGAAGTACATTAAATTCATACACCCCGCACATGGGTGACCTTCCAAATGCTGACCTTTCCTTGGCAGGTTCATCTAGCGGTACTTGCCAGTACCCTTGGTTAAGTCTATTGTAGAGATGAACTGGGCACGTCCAACTTCTCCAATAGCTCATCGGTGCGTGGCATTGGATAGTTGTCTGGACGAGTTACCGCATTTAGCTTTACGGACGGTAGTCCACGCAAAAGCGTATTTCCCCATCTGGTTTGGGTACCAGAACCACTGGAGATGCCCCCAATGCACTGGTAGATGAGCGTATTATACCCATCTGTAGCATGTTCTGGATCTCCCGTTCTATAGCAGCTTGGGCGTGAGGAGACACCCGGTAGGGTGGTGTTCTAATTGGGTGAGCATTACCTGTGTCAATGGAGTGGTATGCCTGTTCAGTCCGTCCTGGGGTGGCTGAGAAAATGGGGCGAAGCTAGTGCACAGCTCCTTGATTTGTTGCCGCTGCAGACGTTCCAGGGGTGAGAGGTTCACCTTCTTCCACGCCACCGTCTTTTTTCCGTCGAGTAGACACCGTCAGCCACTCAGCCCGTCATCTACTCCCTGGACTGCAAACTTGACAAACTTTGTAATCTCTGGAATAAAGGGGCTTGAGCAGAAATTAACATGTACACTCTGGCTTTAGTGAGAATTGGGAGAATCCTATGGGGTACGTAACAGTTTCCAGGCGTCTTGGGACCGTTGAATGCCCTTCCCAGGATGTTTCCCATCTTATGGCCGTTGCGCCTTTAAGAACCATAACCTGGTCCCCTACCTTAAAGACGCTCTCTGGTTTTTTATCCTACCAGGCCTTTCTCTTCCAGAGTATCCTTTAGGTTTTCTTGCAAGGGCTAAAAGTAGCCTGTCGGAGTGTTTGGTGCTTACAAAGTCCAGAATGTTAGTTCCTGGAGAGGTGTAACCCCTCCATTGTGCTTCACCAACTGTAATGGCCCCTAACCTCGTGGCCATACACAATTCAAATGGTGAAAACCCTAAACTGGATGTGGTACGCCCTTAAGCATAAGAGCAATGCTCAACACTAGCTCCAATTATTGGCGTGTTCGTTGATGAATTTACGAAATTCATGGCCCCCAAAGTTCCATTAAACCTTTCGACCATGCCATTGTTGATGTGTAGTGGCATCAAGTGATCACCCCTGAGTTTCCCACAGGCTTTCAATGGTGCTTGCCAGGAATTAGATCCGAATCTGTAAGGAATATCGGGAGGGGCAACCTTACCTGGGCAAAAAATGTCCTTTAGGCCTGGCACACGCTTAGCCCTGTGTAGCCTGATACCTGCTTCCGGCCATCGGTAGCAAATTCCACGAAAGTCAGTTATGTACTGCTTCCTCTCGGGCATCTTTCTTGGAAAAGGACCCAGATATCCACAGCTACTCGCTGAAATTGGACCTCAATTTGGAGGTGGCTGGAGAGGGGCCTTACCAGCTATCTGGCTTTCCACTCTGGCAACACCTTCACAAGACCGGAGCATACTTCGCACGTCTTGTCCATCCCCGTCCAGTGGAAGGACTTCCCCAACCTGTCTTTGGATTCTGTTCACCCAGCATGGGCACTGGATACTCATGGCTAGCTAAAGAGGTCCCCAAGGCGGGGTACTTAGTTGGAAACCACCCAACGTTTTTTCGGCTGCCATTTCCTGGTGTGTCCACAGAAGAATTTCTTGTATAAAAAGTCCTTGTTCTTTAAACAAAACCGGGATCGGTATAGAAGAGGCCTAAAGGCTGTGAGGTGCTCCTGCCGCCACCCAAGCTTCTGAAGTCTGTATCTGCTTCATGCTCAGTCTGAACTGTTCCCTTGAGGCTGGAGACACCAGCTCTTCCTTCGATGTGGACTTGTGAGGTTGGTCCCTCTAGAGCGATGTAGGTGATGCTGGTCGTTCCTGTTCGCCGGTGATACCGCTCTGCCGGCGGGTGCTGCACCTGGTATTTCAGGCTCTGCTGAGGCTCTTTGGTTAAGTTGTCTGTTTGTCTTCGCCAGTTCAGGCCTCGCGGCCCCTCTGGCGTACTGAAGATGTCGGTTGAATTGCGGTGCTGGTTGCTGTTCCAGTTCCAGGGCCTGACTGGAGTGTTTGTGTTGTTTCAGTCAAGGTTGGCATGGGAGTCACGGGTTCCATACTCTGCTGGGTCCTCTGGAACACAAGAACGGGTCCCTGCGGAATGGCTCCGCAGAACAGAATGGGTCAGGAAGGCTTGCCTGGTTGGCTGCGTACCATTCCCACCTCTTGGCCCGCTTTCACCTGGTTGGCCCATGTCTTCCCCCAGTGCATGGATGATAATTTGTCATAGACTGCAAAAAAGTTCACAGTTCTGACCAGCCTTTGTACTGGATAGGCAGTTTCACTGTAGCGCAAGTTCTACAGCTTGTGACATGAAGGTGGGTGTAAATGGTCACTTGGCCTTGGTGATGAGTTTGGGCATCCACGAAAAAGATGGTGGATAAGCGGACACTTGTGCCACCCATGCCCTCCATGCGTAGGTAACCTTCTTTCCGCCCACTTCAAATTCCTTCGCTCCAAGGGATGAAGTATCGCGCGCCTAGGGATCTTGCGTGTTGTGATGGTGGTGTAAATGGACTGCACATGGGTGGGTTTTTTGGGCAGTTGCCTATGTTTTCCCAGTTCATACACTCCGTTATAGGCATCTTCCAGCTGACGGTGACTGGGTCAGGTGAGTTACTGGTGAAACTGGTGTGAGGATGTAAGAGTAGGGTGTCTGGGCTTTCCTGGTTGCTAGGAGGCGGTCTGGTTGCCCTCGGTTGTAGGTTTTATTGTCAGGGTGCCCCCTGGTGTATCATCCCCTGACAGTAGATTTTCTGCTTTCTTGCCCTTCATCCACTTGCTCCAATCTCTCCTGCCTGCGAGTTGAGATTTTGGTTCATCTTTATACCGTTATGTCCTCAGGGAACACCATCCAAGACTGCTCAT
The DNA here is from genome assembly GCF_003597395.2 of Chelonoidis abingdonii. Lineage (NCBI taxonomy): Eukaryota > Metazoa > Chordata > Testudines > Testudinidae > Chelonoidis > Chelonoidis abingdonii. Next base: position 209,738,774 of record NC_133769.1, on the reverse strand, counting down.
TTGTAGAGGAGGTGCAGTTCTTCCAGGGATTTTAACATTGGTTCTGAGTACTCCATGGCCTATATTCTTCCAACGTAGTAGGCGTTCTGGGAAATGACCCCCATCTGTTTTCCACTTTGGCTCTGAAATGCCGTACGGCATGATCCGGGGTTATCCCCGTTCTGATCTGGCCTTGGTTTGAAACAGTTATCATCGTTCTTTTGCCTTTTGGCATTCAGCTGCACCTCTGCTAAGTCCACTGAGCTGTGACCTCAGCTCTACCAGTACTGTCTTCAGAGATGCTGTACTCAATGCAGGCTCTTCAAAATTTTTCTAGAAGGGCCTCAGTGTACACCTGCCTTGTAGTGTGGAAATTTTGTGCTGTGGACCATACTGGCGATAGGGTGTAGGAATGGTTGGGTTCTTCACTTAGCCTTTCTCTAATTCCAGTGCCCTGCGATTGCTCCCTCAGGAGTTTCCAGCTCTCCCTGTGCGTCTCTCTTTTCTTCCTTATCTCCATCTTTTGGGTGTTTCTTTTTCCCATGTCTCGCTTGATCGGCTGTCTTTGATTTGTCCTCTTGCTCTTAGCTTTGCCTTGGAAGTATGTCTGGTTCTTGGTTGGTGCCCTCAGTGTTATTGTTAAACTGCTGTCTCTCTGTGTCTGCAGGTTTTGCTAAGCAACAGTGTCCTTTTGTTTAACTTCTCTCAGTAACCCTCTATGCAATAACCCAAAAGAAATCACTTTATTTACCTGTTGTGTTTGTGGGGTTACTTGATCCAAGGATGTATTGTTACAAAAGACCCTTTGCCAAACTTAATGCTTCCTTTGCTAAATGCACCAAACTGAGCAGGAGAGAACATGAGAAAAAAAAAAAATTCTCTCTGGCCCTTTAAAAACCAACCCTTTTCTCTGCTAAAAAGCCCCATAGCAGAAGAAAAGAAAAATATAACGTCCTACTGGCTTCGATTCTACTTCCCACCCTGTCCACCAGTCGTAGCTTCCTATCAATTTGAAACCTTAGCGTCAAAACTGAGTGCTAGGGCATTATTTTTTGGAAAAACCCCCCCTTTTTTTTTCTTTTAAGCTTACATTACCCAGCTTTAGATCTGATATCTGCTGCCACAGCCAGGAATTCCAGGGCCGACTCCTCAGATCCCAAAACGTTCCCTGGGGACCCCAGACTCAGAAGTCCTCGAAGTCTTAACCACAAAGGAAATAACCTCCTCCCCTTGTCTCCTCTTTACCCTCTCCCAGGCTTCCCCTGGAAATACAGCTTCAAGTTCCTTGAAACACAATCACGAGAGATAAGTATCTCTCCCTCCCCCTCTTCTTCCCTGAGGCTGTTCAGACCACCCTCCTGATCTAACACAAGGAATTTCCCTTCCTCGTTCCTTAGCCTACCCAGAGAAAACTCAAACAGGTCTTAAAAAAGAAAGCTTTATATAAAAGAAAGAAAAAACACATTAAGTAGTCTCTGTATCAGGTTGAACAATACAGGGTCAAGTGCTTAAAGAAAAATGAATAAAACAACCTTTATTCAAAAAAGAATTACATTAAAATTCCAGGCAATCTACACACATGTAAATACAAAACAAATATAAAAACCTTTGCTCTACCTATTGTACTTACACTGACTTGGAAACAGAAGATTAGAAACTTGAAGATAGAAAGATCCCTCTCATAGCCAAGAGACAGACAAAAGACACAGACCCAAACATTCCCTCCCTGAGCTTTTAAAAATCCGGCTTCCTGATTGGTCCTCTGGTCAGATGTCTGGTTCCCTTTGTTAACCCTTTACAGGTGAAAGAAACATTAACCCTTAGCTATCTGTTTATGACTGGGGGGGGGGCGCATTCGGCAGAGCTCCAGACCTGCCCCCCCAATGTGTCCCAATATTTTGTTCATGTAATCTGGTCACCCTTAGGCAACCTAAATATAGAGCTTTCTACCAGCTCCCCCTTATGCAGTTCCAGTGCAGGCTACAAACTCTATTAAGTCACAACTCTCCTGCTTCATATGGTCTGGAGTTCCCTTCAGTCCCCTCAACATTATTAGCCTGATACACCAAAATTGTGCTTTTTACTCTCTTGTATACAGGCCAGACAACATTCCTCCATCACAACCACATTTTATTGTCTATTCTCAATACACATTCCAGAAACACCCTATAGAATATTATTAGATGGAATTTGAAGTGGGGTGGAGAGAGATTGGAGAGACAAAAAAATCCAATCTAATTTATCCATGCTGCTTATATGGATTAGAAAAACCATTACAGCTTCCCCATTTTGAATTGGAGATCAACACCTACCACTCACATACAGACCACATATCTACCTACATCCAATCAATTCTACACAAACACCCCAATCATCAACCCAGACTACTATGGCCAGAATAGAAGAGTGTTTCCAATGCGTCTATAAAATGTATCACATTTTCATTTCCAGACAACTATTGCAAAAATTTCTCAAAAGTTGTGGTTATGAAATACGTATATCAAAAGCTGGATGCAGGCAGTTAGGACTGTTCTGAGCGAGGGCAATGTGATTTTACATATGCATCTGTAAGATTCTATGAACTGTGAATACATTTAAGTATTTATTTACCTACCCTTCACTATTTATTTCCTTGCTTTTAAAATATCCAGAAATTGGGGGGGGGGGGGAGGGGAGAGAAAGACTAGAAATTTTTTAAAAAACTGGTAGCATTCCTTAACTTACACAGTAGCAAATTTCATGTTCATTTAAAAGAAAACAGCTATAGAGCACTTACAAGTTTAAAAATTTCACATGTTCATGGCTTCCCATAGCTCACTCTGCAAATTTTAAACCGTACTGTAAAACCAGGTCAGGGGACAACTATTTTGTTACCAGAGCCTCTGACTCAGTTATTTATGTATCACAGAAAGGGCCAAAATGCGCTTCCAAAACTAACATTATCGGCATTATCCAAATTTTGAGTCCAAAGAAAATACCTTTGAGTTTTACTCCTTTTCTGTTCAAGAAGAAATTTCACTAAACAACCTTTTGCACTTACACTTCTGGAGAGTATCTATATTAGAAAAAAATAATAGTACCCGTACTGCAGCAGCCAGCCAACAACAATGCTTAGACCCAAATTTCATGATACGATGATAAAAATGCCCCTCGAGGCCAAAGCTGAAGCTGTTTCATGCAGCTGCTGTAATACAGATACTCATTTTTTCTATTTTAGACAAAACTGAACCGTCTCTGCTGGAAAGGTTTCAAGGGCTTCCCCTGCCCCGGAACCAATTAACCATTTTTCCAGAAGGGTCAAGATAATGCTGCCCAGTATGCATTCAAGCATTATAGTCTTATTCTGTAGAGCAATTATTTGTTGTTTACACTGTTTCCTTCCAGAATGACATTTTCGGCCATATTGGATCATGTTTTACATTCTGTCATACTGTGTCCTAGTTTATATTATGTTGCACTAAAAGGAAAAAAACAGAAAAAGCAAACAGCAAGTAAAGCTCAAATATTTGTTGACACTGTGGGCTACACTTAAAGTATGCAGTAGTGAACAATCCTGTTTTGGTAGAAAAAGATACATAGGTTTGGCAGAAACCAATTTAAAAAATACTAATTTTGGAAGATAATAGTAATGTTTATTTTTAAACATTTTTATCTATTTAAATTTTCACAATAGCAGGAAATTCTGAGAGATGTCGGTTAATAATTATTTAATGACAGTAGAGGTTGAGATTCAAAAAGTTAAAGCATTATAACTGTTAGAACACCAATTGTCAATATCACACATCAAAATATACAAAGTATATCCTTAAATCTAACTAATAAATTCTTACTTTAATAAATAATTTCGTACTTTGCCTATCTGTACATTTCATCAATAGAAATATTTTTGTCAGTTTGTGTGTGTACACTGAAATTGACATTTACTGATAAAAATCTAATCCTTCCAAGCCTAAAGAAACACAGTACTTTTTTGCTAACTCTATGGGCTTGTCCACATTACCCGCTGGATTGATGGGCAGCAATCGATCCAGCGATAGATGCGATAAATCTAGATGCGATAAATCGACTGCTGAGCGCTCTCCTGTTGACTCCGGTACTCCTGCAGGGCGCGAGGTGCAGGCGGAATCGACAAGAGAATGTCAGCCGTTGACTTACTGCTGTGAAGACATCATGGTAAGTAGATCTAAGTATGTCGATTTCAGCTACGTTATTCATGTAGTTGAAGTTGTGTAATTTAGATCAACCCCCTCCACACACACACACACAGTGTAGACCAGGCCCATCTCTGAGGCACATGGAACAGAATTTGAGATCTGGTCACGGACTATCTACCTACGTATCTAGCCCAGTGTCAGACAGTAGCCACTAACTGTTAAAGAAAGGCAAAAATCAATTTAAAAAAACACAGTCAAATGTAAAATGAGCTACAGTATGTGTGTGTAGGATTTTCTTCCTGATGACAATTATAGTCAGTTTACCTTTCGAAGCATGAGATTTGTTTTCACCTCGACCTGTTTCTTGCATTATTGTGTAGAAACATTTAAGACTCATTGCAGAGAAGCCCTTGCATACTAGACTTATAACTAGGATTGGCAGAATTCTATTTTTTTAAAATAATTTTGACAGATAATATTGATGTTTATTTTTAAGCAATTTTTATTAATTTTTATATTGGTTTAAATTTTCACAGTTGCAGGAAACTGGTGTGGAGTCAAACAATAATTATTTAATAACAGGTGATATTGAGATTAAAATTTTAAAGTTTTATAATGATTAAAACACAAATTGTCAACATCATGTCAAGAACTATAATTGATCTTAGCCAAAAAAAGCCAAGAAGCAATATCCTTAAATCAACTCAGACCTGTTATTCTTCTTCTTCTTCATTCACTAGTCCATTTGTAACAAGCGTAACTTAAAAGTCTAAATCACTCAATTTTTGACTGTAATAAGTTCTCAGGTAGCGTTTTTCCTACTTTCCATATCTATAAATTTTGATTATTATCAATGGAATATTTTTCATCAGTTTGTGTATGGACAGTGATATTGACATTTATTGGTAAAAATCTAATCTTTCCAAGCCTGCTTATAGCCATGTTTGAAATAATTTTCAAGCACCATTCTAACAAATTGCATCAAACGAAGCCCAGTCTGTTTGAGACTCGTCTTCATGAGGAAGGCTAACAAGCATTAGACTGGGGCGGGCAAACATTTTGGCCTGAGGACCACAATGGGTTTCTGAAACTGTATGGAGGGCTGGTTTGGGCGGGTGTACCTCCTCAAACAGCCGGGCCTGGCCTGGCCCCCGCCCCCATCTGACCTTCCCCTGCTTCTTGCTCCCTGACTCCTGCCCCATCTAACCCCAGCCTGTTCCGTCATCGCCCCTGGAACCGCCGCCCCTGACTGCCCCCCTGCCGCCCCAGCCAACTCCCCCCCCCATCTTCCTGACTGTCCCCTCGAGACCCCTGCCCTCATTCAACCCCCGCCCCATTCCCCACCTTCTGACCGCCCCAACCTCCTCAAACTCCACTGCCCTCTACCAATCAACCCTCCCTCACATACCCTGCCCCCTTACCGCACTGCCTGGAGCACCAGTGGCTGGCAGTGCTAGTCGCGCCTCCTAGAGCACTGAGACAGGCAGTCATGCCACCTGGCTGGAGCCAGCCATGACACCACACAGCCCGGCAAGAACTCACAGCCCCGCTGCCCAGAGCATTGCGCTGCTGTGCAATGAGCTGAGGCTGCAGGGGAGGGGGAACAGCATAGGAAAGGCCGGGGTCTAGCCCCCACCGCCGAGAGCTCAAGGGCCAGGCAAGAGGGTCCCACAGGCCAGAAGTGGCGCGTGGGCCATAGTTTCCCCACCTCTGTATCAGACACACCTTTCTCCTGTGGTGTGGGCATGACCAGACTCGAAGCTTGGGCTCTGCTAGGAGGGACAATAGCAGTCCTGGATACTGAGACATGCTGACAGGCAAACAAGCTGGAATGTTCTGAAAATTTGCAGTGACACATTCTCCAGATAGGCTCCAGTGCAGAGGGAGGCCTGTCTACAGTAAGGCACTGAGCCACACCACTCTGGCTGGGGCCAGAAAAGACCAGCACAGCTCTATGCTCCTAGCCACAGCACTGCTGCATGCCGGCAGGTCTCCCTGTAGGGTTGCCAGGTATCTGGTTTTCGGTGGCTGGGAACCGTAGCCAATGGCAGTTGTGAGGGCATCGCATAGAGCCGCCTGGCCTCAACTCTGCGTAGGAGCCAGAGGGGGGACAAGCCACTGCTTCCGGGATCTGCCTGAGGTAAACACTGCCTGGAGCCTGCATCTCAATCCCCTGTCCCAACGTTGATCCCCCTCCTGCTCTTCAAGAGCCTTGATCCCAGCCCAGAGCACCCTCCTGCACCCCAAACCTCTCATCCCCAGCCCTACCCCAGAGCCCTCACCCCCGCATAAAAATGAGCGAGGCTGGGGCGAGCGAGCGAGCGAGCAAGGGGCGGGGCAGGGTGTTCTGTTCTGTGCGGGTGGAAAGTTGGCTACCCCAGGCTCCAGAGCGGAGAGGCCTCACTGCCCCACCTGCCCAGCACAGGGGCAGCGGCAGCAGCAGCAGCATCAGTCTCTCTCCTTGGGGTGAGCAAAAGGCTGCGCCCTCCCAGCACATGCACAGCCCCCCCCCCGCCGCAACCTCCCCACGCCCAAAGACGCATGCGCAGCACCTATAGTGCCGCCCCATTGTGTACAGGCTCCCTCAGGGAAGGTGAAGCACGGACAACATGACGCATGCGCACTAGCCTCACCCCGCCGCTTACCCCGGCCAGGAATACTGCCCCCGGGGGAGTGGAACCGCGGCAGAGCCCCAACGCATGCGCAACTGCTACTCTCCTTGCGCCCCTACCCAAGGAGTCAGTGGCCCCTTGAGACAGTGTGCGGGAGGGGGGCGTGGCTGAGTTCTGGCGCATGCGCCCCAGGCAAGAGCCACAGCCCTGGGTTGATTAGAAAGGGAAGCTAACGCGATCCGGCCAAGTGGGGACAGGTGCTTGCGCCTCTCCTAGCGCCGCCCACGGGAGCCCATCATCCCCGCCGCTCACCTTGCGAGTCACGGCCCGGCCGCAGCCCAGCAGCGCGGAGGCGGCCATGTCTGTGTCCCCCGAACCGGCCTCCCAACGCCTCGGGGAAACACGGCACCAGCAGCAACGGTCCCCACCCCTCGGGGGCCTCGCTCTGAGTGTCCCTGCGGCGTGGGCGGGGCCTCGGTGCAGAGCCTCCCTCCCCCGGCAGGCAGCGTTCCGTCTGCCCCGCCCACCGCCACGGGAGCCAGCCCCTCGCCCCGCCCCATCCCACTCGCTGGTGCTGCAGGCGTGACAGCCCCACCCACGTGAGCAGCCCCCACGCCCTGTGAGGGGACCGGCCCCTCTCTCGCGGTGGAGGACGCTGAAGCTCAGAGTGCAAGTGACGGTGACCTGCCCAAGAGCACGTCTAGCGAAACAGGAGAAGCGCTGGGGTCCTGTTGCGTCCTGGGAAGTGCATACTCCAGCCTGGTGACAGAGGGGTAGGAGGACTCATGTCCCTGATCCTGCGGTCATGACTTCACATCCCCGTGCTTCAGCCACACCACAGGACTATCCTGCCCATGTATAAACTAAGTGCCAGTCCTGAAGCATCCAAAGAACGGGAGAGAAGGTTGGCTATGATCGTTTGTAAAGACAAAGATTTTCCAACAAGATACTCTTAGCTCTTTTCGGTGTAGTTTTCTAAGGCCTCAATCGCGCAAAACACCTACTACTAAACAGAGGGCTTATTACCTCCAATATTAAGTGTTGTGCAAGATTAGATCTTAATTTTGCAGGGAACCAGTATATTAGCAAGGAGTATGTCATATAATTAAATTTTGGCTTGGAAATAGGAACACAGTACGTAAAAGTCTAAATAGCTTGCAATAACAGGTGAAGGTGCAGTGACATTTTAAAAATACCTTAACTAGTTACAGTGATATTAGGAAAACATTTTTAAACAGAGTGCTAAATGAAATAAGTATTATCAATTACCTTTTAGGACTGTATGCACACAATCAACCCCTTGAAGTTTCCAGTGTTACTATCTAAAGAATGAGAAAAGATGTATCCCACGAAGTGGGTATTCACCCACAAAAGCTCATGCGGCTATATGTCTGTTAGTCTGTAAGGTGCCACAGGACTCTTTTCTCCTTTTACAGATCCAGACTAACATGGCTACCCCTCTGATACTATGTAGAATGATAATTTCTAACGTTTATAGAACATACACTAGGACTCCTTTTTAAAAATACTGTTCAAAAATTAACCAGTGGTGAGCTGGAGCAGGTTTCCACAGGTTCCCAAGAACCGGTTGCTAAAATTAGACCTCCGTGGAGAACCAGTTGTTAAAGGGCCAGAGAATGGGCAAAGAACTCCAGTCCATGGGCCGGACCATCCTGTTGCTCCCAGGATTCCCAGCTGGGGAGGCTGAGGCTCCTCAGCCCATCCCCTGCTTCCCCCCAGCTGCAGCGTGGCCAGCCCCCAGCACCAGCTGGGCAGCTCAGCTCAGCTTGGGAGTCATCCTGCTGTCGCTTTTTGAGAGTCCCGGCAAGGTGGGGGGGGTGTCCTGCTGCAAGCTCCAGGGCTGGCCAGAGGGGAGGGGAGAGGGCAAGTGTGGCCCCCGAAGATGTCTCCCCCGGGCCCTCTCCCGCCTCCCCCACCGCGAAGAGCCATAGCATGACCAGCACCTGGGCAGCTCAGCTGAGCTCTGGAGTCATCCGTCCTGGTGCCACTTTTTGAGTGGCCCGGCAAGGTGGGGTGGTCCTGCTGCAAGTTCCAGGGCTGGCCAGAGGGGAAGGGAGGGGGCAAGTGAGGCAATTTGCCCCAGGCCCTGCAGGGGCCCCCGGCATTTGTCCCCCGCCCTTGACCCCTCCCCCGCTCCCCCCCCACCTTAAATCAGAACTTTTTATAGGGAACAGGTTAAGATTTTGGCAGCTCATCACTGACATTAATAATTTGATGAGTACATGTCAAGTAAGTACACATTGTTATCCATATTTTTCAAATGGGGAAACTGAACAATCAAGGCCATAAATTCTCTGTCTCAAAGTTCTCAGCATAGTTTGACAATTTACTTTCATGTAGATTCCTGCCCGTAGAGCTCTTTGTAGGATCAGAACCTAAATTACTTGGCCCAGGACATATGGTAAGTATGTGACACATGTAGGGTTTAGAACTCAGGAAAACTCCTTCTTAGCCTTAGTTCATACCCCTAAACTACACTGCCTTCTGAAATTAGACTTAAACAAACTGTTACTTTCAGAGACTTTTATAAAAAAGAAAAATCTAGGCACTGAAGTGTAGCAAATTTAGACCGAATCACTTCTAGTTTATATAGTCATACTATAACTTTTATTAATATTAACTAAAGCATCCTGCTTTTTAATAAAATCTTGCCTTTCTATAAAGCTTTACCCGATGAAAGTTATAATTTACATAGACCAAAAGTAGAACAGACTTATTTGATCATCTGAGGGAAAATACCTTTGATTCTTAGGCCCCACTTCTACAAACATCCATGTATGAGCAATTTTACAGACATGAATTATCTCATTAACTTCAGTCAAACTACTCATGCATAAATTTAAAGTGTCTGCAAAATCTGGGGTATTAGTCAATGTTTAAGGGACGTTGTCAATTTGCATTTTTGATTAATTTTAAAATATTCAGTGTTCTTATAGTAAGTCTATACATAGTATGTCCTGATATGTTCTAAAGGATTTTTTTTTAAACTATGAATATAGAGGCTTTCCTGTTCCTTTCTTTGTATTTATCAGAAGGGAGCTTTGGTTGAGGATGGGATCCAGGATGCCAAACATCCTCAGGCCCACTCTTTTTTTACCTCTTCTCTTTCTCTTTGTGCTACTTGTTCTGTTTCAGCTGTCCTGTGACTGTTATTGATGAGCACCCCTTGCAAAGCCCCGGGGAAGGGAAAGCACCATTAACAAAGCAGTCTGTGTGTGTTAAGGGCTATTTTGCAATGTATTTAAAATTATTCCACATTGTCCAACCAAAACATAAGAATAGAGTTCCAAATATGACATGGGAACACAAAAGAACAGTCACACAAAACATACGCTGCAGCTTATTGGAAACCCAACAACTGGATCAACTGATTTGGCTGCCAGTCACATATAACAGTATAGAATATAACCGGCAATTTTTGCTGAAGACAGCATCATAGAGAAGTTTGGAGTGTGTGTCTGCATTACATTCACACAGGTAACGTATTCACATTCCAAATTTTTGCAGGTATTTCTTTAATATTTTCTTCTTCAGAGATCTGCAAATTCCTGTCAGGACTCAGGGGAAATTTTTCCCCTAACTTTTTAAAAAATACATTTCCCTCAATCTTGTGACCTCCTCCTCCCTTTTCTGTCTTCTTTGTCCAAATTTCTCATCGGATACAAAAGCAGCCTTTGTACATTGGATGGTTTTTAATTGCTTGAGTTATCAGAGAACGCAAAAGAATTGAAAAGGGACATCTGGCAAAGGCTTCAAATTTTTCAATTAACTTATTGCACATAATACAGCTGTGCCATTGTAGTTCTGTAGCACAGATGCTTCCTACATCACTGGAAGGGGATTTTCTACCTTTTTGAGTGGTGGTAGCTAGCTCAATGGAAGAACTTTTCTGTTGATCTAACTCCTTGGGGCAGACATGACTAGGTCAACCTAACTACACTGTAAGCACTTGGGGTTGTCCTTTGTTTGCTTTTGAAACCATGCATGAAAGATTACAGGTAACTGATTAGAAGTGATCAAATAGAAATCCAGCCACCCAGATTCTGAAGTCCAGGAACCTCTTTGCCTCAACATTCAAAAACTTCTTCTATTTGGTCTTCTGTGCAGATCTTACTGTTTGAAACAACCTTCATCTTTCTACAAAAGAACAGAAGTACTTGTGGTACCTTAAAGACTAAGGTACCACAAGTACTCCTGTTCTTTTTGCGGTTACAGACTAACATGGCTGCTACTCTGAAAATTTCATCTTTCTGCCTCTCACGCTCTCTTTTTTAATCTCAGCTAGGATCATCTTTTTCTTCCCTTGCCTATCTTTTTAATTTATGTCTGTCTGCCATTATTTAACTCTTAATTACCTAAAGCCTGGTGGAAATTTACAATGGGTATAACAGATGCTACCCAAACTGTCTGCAATTTATTACAGGACTGAGGCTTCAAGTTGCCCTGTACTGAAGAGGGAAATTAAAACAAGGGAAAAAAAAGTCTCAGCTGGGAGAGGGAAAATCCCATCCGATGTATTACAGTACCTAACACAAGGGGGTCCGGGTCCATGACTAAGGCTCCTAAGCGCTACAGAAGTGTAAATAAAAATACTCTTCAAAACACGCCTGCACGCCAGAGCTGTAATTCTGCTTGTTGCACCATGACCCAGATGCTGGCCTAGCTCCGCCTGGCATGTTGGGAAGGTGCCTATGCTGGGATCACAAGGTGGGATGAACGAGGCTGGGGCCACGTCTAGACTATGCGCCGGATCGGCGCGTTAAAATCGATTGCTCGGGGATCGAAATATCGCGTCTGGTCTGGACGCGATATCTCGATCCCAGAGCATGCTTAGATCGATTCCGGAACTCCAGCTAGACGACCGGACTTCCGGATTCGGCACAGCGAGCCGCGCGGATCGATCCCGCGCGGTGAAGACGGGTGAGTAAATCGATTTTAGATATTCAATTTCAGCTACGCTATTTTCGTAGCTGAAATTGCGTATCTAAAATCGATTTAATCTCGTAGTGTAGACCTGGCCTGGGAGGGAACGAGGACTGCCTGTAACCAGCGCGTGCTGCCTCCGCTGCCGCCAACCCCGCCCTTCCTGTATGTTACTGCGCAGACGCAGCCCGCAGAGCACCGGCAGCAGAGGGGAGGAGTCCACTTTACGTCATTAGTCAGCGCGCGTTGTAGTGTCACGTCCACACAGTGCGTCAGCTACTAGGTAAACCGCGGCTGGGGCTGCGCACGTGGGCGGCTGTCCGCATGGAGGTGGCAACAGCGGGATGTTGCGGCCCGGGGCTGGCGCTGTGCGGAGCTCTCATGGCTGCCAGCGGTGGGAGCCGCTTCCTGGCATCTCGCTACCAGGAGCCCAGGTCAGTGCGGGCCGCGGGGTCCCGGCGCTGCCCGGGGACGTGGGGAGGCGGCCGGGATAGTGAGCGCGACTCGCCGCCCGGCAGCGTGTGTATGGCGGGCTGGGGAGCTGATGGGGGGACGCATCCGGTCTTTAACCCCCCCCCAGTGAGATGTCTGCGTAACCCGCCCCCAGCTGCCTTCCTGGGAGTTCAGGAGCATCAGTCCTGCCACCTTGGCTCCAGATGACATTTCAGTCCTTTTAAAACCAGTTGAGGGTAAATCTCCGGCCCGACTGGAGATGAATGTATCTTTCTTAACTGTGTGTAACTTTATTTGACTACCCTGTATGCTGATTATTCTTATACCTTGCGAATTCTAAATATATCTGGGCACTGTTTAAAGGGATACTGCTAAAGTTAAAGAGGCACCATCCTCTTGAAACTTAATCACTTTAAAAAGTTGGTTATAAGTACTGCTAGGTGTTAAAGTATGTCTGACTCTGCTACTGTTTTTTGTGGTTTTATATCACACTGCATCTTAAATGTTTTTCTCCTGTTGCTATGAGAGAGCTAGAGACTCATACATCAGGGGAAGGGGTGAAACTGATTATACACACACTGTTGTCATGCTCAAGGTACATCCCCAATTCTGCAAATGCATACACACACACGCTTAATTATATGTATGTAAAAAGCATAAGCTTTTGTGGACTAAAACCCACTTAATCATTAATCCATGAAGGCTTATGCCCCAAAAATGTGTTAGTTTCTAAGGTGCTACAAGTACTCCTCCTCCTTTTTGCTGATACAGACTAACACGGCTTCCACTCTGATATATGTATGTAATTAGTGTCACTGACTGCAGTGTGGACTAATATCTATCTAATTAAGTCTGAGCGCAAGTATTTGCAGGATTGGGGTCTAAAACTGAAAAAACAGTATTTTCTCTCTAATTTCTCAAATTTTAGGTATTCTAACCATGGAAGGTTAAATATTCCCCACTTATCTCTTTTTTTTTAAAAGTTGAAGGCATTTCTTTCAAAAGGGCCAAAATAAAACCTTGATAAGACTTAAACATGTTCTGAATAATTATTATCCATGCAACATTGTTACAATAACTACACCACTGGATTACCCAGCAGCAGTAGAGCCAGCATGGTTGGCTTGTTTGTGCGCTTATTACACCATCCTTCAGTAGAAAGACCTTCTCCTAAGGGCTATGCAGATAGCATGGCAAGATGAGGTAAACAAGCATGCACATGTGGGACAAAACTGGAGATTGAGAAATCAAGACCTTGCAACAGGAGTAGATGGATATTTGTTACACAAATTATTCATGTATAAAGAATAACATTTCAAGCGTACTAGTCTTTGATTCCTGGTAGCTTGTACAGAACCAGTTTATGCTTGTCACATTGATTTCTAGAATCACAGTAAATGCCAAAATAGAGATTTCAAGAGCAGATGGCAAATACAATTGAGAAAGTAGTAGAAGTAAAATATTCATGGTTTTTCACTGGAAAAAAAAATGACTGTTGCTTTCCTATCAACTAATGGCTTCTGTTTGGTTTGCATGTGGGATATGAAGTGCCAAACTTCAACAACTAATGAGTAATCTGGGGATGCCTTTGAGGTGCCACGGGGTGTTGGCAGCAGAAGTAAGGAGACATAATAAAGTATATAATTATGGTGTAATACAAATGAATCAGCAGCCTTCATGGGAAAACAGTGATTTTTTTGTTAACCTTTTTATTTCCAGTGTTGATGATCTCTTCATGTATGACTGCATCACTGCAAGCAAGAACTCTCAAGAAGACAGAGGGTGAGAGATTTTTGTGTAAACTCTTCACTACCTTTTCAGAAGGTGGACCACTTCCTCTGATGATGTGACGTTGAATAGAATAAAGTGAATAAATTAGGAATGCCTAGTGATGTGAGATGACTGGCTTAATTTCTATTTGTTTTATGTTTCGCTAATTTATGTATTTTGCTTAGAGTGAGTATGATGGTGAAAGATTGTTTAAAAGGAACATGGTCAACTTAATCAACGCTTTTATGTGATTTTATCTAAACTTACAAGAATTGAAAAGAAATTAGGGTGGAGGACAAATCTATCTTTTAATTGTACTTTGAGCATTGGACAGTACTTTACCTATAGTCAGTTCCTGTGTTTCCCTTGGATGCTTAGATTTAGATCCTACATCAAGTTCTGCCAGCACAGACCTCGGTACATAGGTAAGCAGATATTGATGCAGGATTGGGCCCACAGTCTGTTTTCCTCTCATTGGTTTCAGTCTTTTACGCAGTAACAGGAGAGAGAAACTTTCGAAATAGGAAAACTTGATTATAAAGCTACAAAAGCTTAGGTAGATATTATTTAAGTGCAGGTATACTTCAAAGTTCTGTTTTTAAAATTAGATTTCTAGTTGACTATACCCCTCTAGGTACTGTTTTAATTATTTTCTTTTGAATAAGTGGAATTTAGATCTAACTTTAGATCTAACTAAACTAGATTTAGTTTAGGTTGGGGCAGTCAAGCAATTAAAAAAAAAAGTAATTGTGATTAATCGTGCGATTAATCACGCTGTTAAACAATAATAGAATACCATTTATTTAAATATTTTTGGATGTTTTCTGCGTTTTCAAATATATTGATTTTAATTGTAACACAGAATACAAAATAGAATCATAGAATCAAAAGGTTGGAAGGGACCTCATGAGGTCATCTAGTCCAACCCCCTGCTAAAGGCAGGACCATTTTCCCTAAATAATCCCAGCCAGGGTGCGGTCTAGCCGGACTCAGAGGGCTTGCCTGGTGTGGCTTTACAGATCAGACTGAGTCCTGCTGCTATCTTTATAGACTAACAGACGTATTGGATCATCAGCTTTGTGGGTGAATCCACTTGGTCAGATGCATGTGGTGGATGAGATTTCCAGGAGGCAGCTAGGATAACACGACTGTGAATGGCCAGCCTAACATACAAACCGCAGCTTTCTTTCTCCGTTTGGTGTTCATCATTTCAATGCTAGAGAGGGCTCATCCTCTCTTGACTAATCTCAATTACCTCTAGACTGATTCTTTGCCTGCTATTTATACCTGCTTCTGGAATTTCCAACACCATATCTACGAAGTGGGTATTCAGCCACAAAGCTTATTGCTCCAGTACTTCTAGGTTAGTCTATAAGGTGCCACAGGACTCTTTCCGCTCTTGCATGGACTGTTCACACACATTGCCTTTAGAGAATCTGCAGCAAAAAAAGATACAGAGACAAAAAATTAGCACTCACCACATGCAACAAGAACTGCAACAAAAAGGACCAAGGTGTAGGTCCCTTACTCAATTAGCAATTTCTAGTGGTGAAGATATGGCAGGCTGAAGTACTCGCATCTTCTTCACTTCAGTCTTTACGGCAGGATCAACTCCCGACTACTACACTGGGGAACGGCAGAGAGAGAGGAGGAGAGACCCACTGTGATAGAGGGTCAGGTTAGGACTACTTAAAGACGTTGACGTGCCACAAGTCTATGGGACCGGATGAACTGCATCGAGGGGTGCTGAGGGAGTTAGCTGATGTGATTGCAGAGCCGTTGACCATTATCTTGAAAATTATGGCGACAGGAGAGGTCCCAGAGGACTGGAAGAAAGCAAATATAGTACCTATTTTTAAGAAAGGGAAAAAGGAAGATCCAGGGAATACAGACGCAATCAGTCTCACCTCAATCCCTGGAAAAATCATGGAGCAGGTGCTGAAGGAATCCATCCTGAACACTTAGAGGAAAACAAGGTGTAGAAGCAGTCAGCATGGATTCCAAGGGTAAATCATGCCTGACCAACTGATTGCTTCTATGATGAGATGACTGACTTGTGGATGGGGGCAAAGCTGTTGATGTTATACCTTGACTTTGTAGGCTTTTGACACGGTTTTCCACAGCATTCTCATCAGCAAACTAAGGAGATGGGTTGGGGGGAATGGATTGTGAAGTGGGTAGAAAACTGGTTGAATCAACGGGCTTAGCGGGTAGGTATCTTGGCACACTCTCTAGTTGGCAACCAGTAACAAGTGGTGTGCCCAGGGGTCTGTCTTAGGGCCCGTTCTATTCAATGTCTTCATTAATGATCTTGATGATGGATAGCTTGCCACATTAAGTAATTTGCAGATGACCCAAGTTGGGGGAGTGGTGACACGCTGGAGGGCAGGGATAGGATTCAGAGAGACTTAGACAAATTGGAGAAGTGGGCCCACAGAAAAACTCATGAAGTTCAACAAGGACAAGTGCAAAGTCTGCCACTTAGGATAGAAACCCCATGCACTGCTACAGGCTGGGGACTCTTTGGCTAACTAGAGTGCTGAAGAAAAGGATCTTGGGTTACGGTAGATGGAAAGTTGAACATGAGCCTACAGTGTGCTCTTGTAGCCAAAAAGGCTAATAGCATACTGGGCTGTATTGTAGGTGTTGCCAGCAGATTGAGGGATGTGATTATTCCCCTCTATTCGGCACTGGTGAGGCCGCATCTGGAATATGTGTCCAGTTTTGGGCGCCACACTACAAAAGGACGTGGAACAATTGGAGAGAGTCCAGCGAGGGCAACAAAAACGATTAGAGGACTGGAGCACATGACTTATGAAGAGAGACTGAAAGGAACTGGGCTTATTTAGCCTGCAGAAGGGAGACTAAGGGGGGATTTGATAGCAACCTTCACTACTTGAAGGGATGCTCCAAGGAGGAGGGAGCTAGGCTGTTCTCAGTGGTGACGGAGGACAAGACAAGGAGCAATGGTTTGAAGTTGCAGTTGCGGAAGTCGAGGCTGGATGTTAGAAAAAACTTTCTGACTGGAGAGTGGTGAGTATTGGAATGGGTTACCTAGGAGGTGGTAGAATCTCCATCTTTAGAGCTATTTAAG
>NC_133769.1:209695846-209721629 GCF_003597395.2 Chelonoidis abingdonii | reverse complement strand
GATCTCCAAAAACTTCCTGGATTGCCTGTGCACTGCTGTATTTCTCTCCCAGCAGATATCAGGATAATTGAAATCTCCCATGAGAACCAGGGCCTGTGATCTACAGACTTCTGCTAGTTGTCTGTAAAAAGCCTCATCCACCTCTTCTTTCTGGTCTGGTGGTCTGTAGCAGACACCCACCATAACATCCCCCTTGTGACATTCCCCTCTAAATTTAACCCAAAGACTTTCAACTGGCTCATTTCCAGTTTCGTAGTGGAGCTCTGAGCATTCATACAGCTCTTTTACATACAGTGCTCACTTATATATTACAAATACTTGCACTGTAAAAAATCAAAGGAAATCATATTTTTCAATTCCCCTATTACAAGTACTGTAGTGCAGTCTCTTTATGGTGAAGGTGCAACTTACAAATGTAGATTTTTTTTTCTTTTTTGTTACATAACTGCACTGAAAAACAAAACAGTGTAAAACTTTAGAGCCTACAAGTCTACTCAGTCCTACTTTTTGTTAAGCCAATCGCTAAAACAAACAAGTTTGTTTACATTTGTGGGATATAATGCTGCCTGCTTCTTATTTACAATGTCATCTGAAAGTGAGAATAGTTATTCACATGGCACTTTAGCATATCTCGCATATAAATACCTTGCAGTGCTGGCTACAAAACATTCGTATGCCCCTTCATGCTTCTGCTACCATTCCAGCTTCCATGCTGATGATGCTTATTAAAAAAAAATAACACGTTAATTAAATTTGTTACTGAAATCCTTGGGGAGAATTGTATACCTCCGCTCTGTTTTACCCATATCCTGCCATATATTTCATGTTATAAGCAGTCTTGGATGATGACCCAGCACGTGTTGTTCGATTTAAGAACACTTTCACTGCAGATTTGACAAAATGCAAAGAAGGTACCAATGTGAGATTTCTAAAAATAGCTACAGATCTTGACCCAATGTTCAAAAATCTGAAGTGCCTTCCAAAATCTCAGAGGGACAAGGTGTGCAGCATGCTTTCAGATGTCTTAAAAGAGCAATACTGCGATGTGGAAACTACAGAACTCGAACCACCAAAATTGAAAATCAGCCTTCTGCTGTAGGCATCTGACTCAGATGATGAAAATGAATATGCATTGGACTGCGCTGTTTTGAATAGTTATCGAGCAGAACCCGTCATCAGCATCTGGAATGGTGGTTGAAGCATGATGGGATATACAAATCTTTAGCACATCTAGCATGTAAATATTGTGCGATGCCAGCTACATCAGTGCCATGCGAATGCCTAGTCTCACTTTCAGGTGACATTGAAAATAAGAAGCAGGCAGCATTATATCCCACAAATGTAAACAACCTTGTTTGTCTTAGCGATTTGCTTAACAAGAAGTAGGACTGAGTAAACTTTTGTAGGCTCTAAAGTTTTACACTGTTTTTTTTCAGTGCAGTTATGTAACAGAAAAAAAAATCTACATTTGTAAGTTGCGCTTTCATGATAAAGAGATTGTACTACAGTACTTGTATTAGGTGAATTGAAAAATATGATTTCTGTTTTTTACAGTACACATACTTGTAATAAAAAAGTGAGCACTGTATACTTTGAATTCTGTGTTGTAGCTGAAGTCACTGTATTTGAAAATGTAGAAAAACACTCAAAAATATTTGATAAGTTTCAATTGGGATTCTGTTGTATAACAGTGCAACGAAAACTGCAATTAATCACGATTAATGCTGTTGGCAGTTTGATATGTTTCTCTTTTAAGTAAATATGCTTAACGGTATCTGTTCATGAATAAACCATTTTCTCCTTTCTGTATTTTAGACAGGATGGACAGCCAGCAGTTAAAGCAAGTGATGATATTCTTGCTTTTGCCTTCTCCTCATCAGGAGGCTATTTTGCTTTGACTGATGACAACAAACGTCTGGTTCTTTTTCGTACTAAGCCTTGCTGGGAATGCCTTAGTGTCAGGTAAGGAATCAGGATATTGAGTGTCTGTGTATTATAAATTGGAATGACTGCCGTTTTAATACTGTAAATATCAGCAGGATTTGGGGCACAGCTGTTTGTTACTACTGGCTTCTCCCTCTTTCCTCTAATTTGCTTGAGTGAATTTAATGCTGGTGGAAGTGAGGGGCCAGTGTTAAGATGTTAAGCCGGAAATGGTATCTGTACTCTACAAGCTTCCCTCTAAAAGTTTTCAATTTTCCTCCATTTTGACTTGCATCCTTTTTTTCTGGAAAAGCCCATTCAAATGTATACAGCACACTAGCTTTGGGAAGGCAAGCTTTTGGCCAAGGGTATAAGGGAAAAAAAAACTTTTTGTAACAAGTGAAGAGAGATCTTTTGGATATTTAAAAACAGAGCACCCCTCTCGGCTCTGTGTGAACACTAAATCTTAAAGAACCACACCTAAGCACTGCTCCAGCTACTGACGTAATCCAAAATAGGTTTGCAGGAGAGAGGATCTTAAGGAGCTTCTGGAGGCTGTTCTAAAAATCTGTCCTTATGTACAAGTTATGTATTGCATGCCTTCTCTTCTCTAACCCCCTCCTTTTGAATCTCTTACTGTCCACTAGAGGCCCTACTGTAATAAATCTTTCTCTGCTGATTATGATAGTTTTCTATATGAAGACACATAGAACTTTTCAAAAGTAAAATCTTGGCAAATTAAGCTTCCACTTATGTTGATCTCTGAAGAATGCTAGATTCTTGTCCCATCTACGGAGCAGAATGGAACTGTATTATTGGATTCCTCCCTCAGTTCTACCTGCGGTGTAGATGCTGGACCTCTAGTGTCTTGCCCAGTGTCTTATAGGAAGTCTGTAGCAGACCTGGAAATAATAGAAAGGAACTCCCATTTTAGTGCTTTAACCTCAAGGTCATCCTTCTTTTCTGGTGATTAGGGTTGTACGAAGCCTAATAAATTAAAGTAACATCAGCTTGCAACAAAAGCCAGTCTTAAAAAGGCATTGAAGTGGTTTCAAGTACTACATCTATTGAATCCCCTCTTCCCATGCCCCGTCCAACTTCCTGTCATCTGACAACCACATTTTCCCATTTTAAAAATGTTCATTCCCTCTTGCTGTATTGGAGACCTACAGAAGGAAAAGGAGAAATGGAATAACTGCATGGTGCAGTCAAGTGCACAGGTAAGCAGACAATGCTCTAATCTCTTTTGGTCAGTCTTATAAAAAGTAAATATACACATTAGAAATTGAGAAGTGATAAGTTGAGCTCCTGCATCGCTTGCTGATCAGTACTTTTTCACTGTGGAAATGCATGGTGAGGGATATCTAATTAGCATCTCTGGGTATGTCTATACTGTGACTAAAAACTCACAGCTGGCCTGTGCCAGCGGACTCAGGCTCCTGGGGCTCGGACTAAAGGGCTGTTTATATTGTGGTATAAACATTTGGGGTCTAGCTGCAGCCTGAGCTCTGGGACCTTTTCACCTGGCAGGGTCCTAGAGCCTGGGCTCCAGCCTGAGCCCGAACATCTACACTGCAATTAAACAGCCCCTAAGCCTGAGCAATCTGAGCTTGAGTCAGCCGGCATGGGCCAGCTGTGGGTTTTTAATTGCAGTGTGGACATACCTTCAGAATGTGCCAGCAACACAGTCACACATAACTCTGCAGTTTTAGATTACATTTTACTGCGTGAATTTTGATTAATCTCACCACAGAGCCTACTTTTCTCTTGTCATTGTTTTGGAGTTTTTGCTCTAACTCTGGTGAGAGAGTGATAACCATTCTATGGAAATATTGCTACTGTTTTATGCAGTCAGACCCCAAGTCTAGGCCTGCTTTAGCCAGAACTATCATGAATTTTACCTCTGTTTCCTCATGCATCCACTTCTTCTCACTGCCCCAAAAGAATAGTACTGTCCTCTGTCCTGTTCTCATCGTCTTTAACTCTGAGGCGTAGAGGATAATTCCTGGATTTTCAGTTTTCTGCTAGACTGTCAGCTTGGAATCCAGGTGGACTTTGCCAGGAATTCTGTAACATCACTTCCTCCCATTAGGAAACTGGGAATTCCGTGCAATGATTGTTGTTTTTTGGTAAGATAACTCTAAAATAAGTTTGAGCTCCTCATTCTGGTGTGAGATGAAATCAATATCAGCTGTTTGTGGCAAGATATGTAGCAAGCCTAATACAATGCTGGCAAGTCATGAATACACGAGAACTTCTGTATCTCTTGCATAGCAATAAAGGTAGGGCCAAAAAAAAAGTCCCATATGTTGTAGAAATTATCCAGCTAGTCAGCAAGCTAGAAAGTAACCTATTCCTATACTGGTGATCCTAAAGCTCTAATGAATTCATAGTTGGTAGCATCTTATAAGCCATAAAGTTGTGAAAAACAGCTTACTTTAAAAATCCTAAAATGATAGTAGAGTATATTGACTTAAGCCCTATATCGAGGTCGGAAACCTTTCAGAATTGATGTGCCGAGTTTTCATTTAATCACTTTAATTTAAGGTTTTGCATTCCAGTAATACATTTTAATGTTTTTAGAAAGTCTTTCTATACGTCTATAATATATAACTAAACTATTGTTGTATTTAAAGTAAATAAGCTTTTTAAAATGTTTAAGAAGCTTCATTTAAAATTAAATTAAAATGCAGAGCCGCCGGGACCCGGGCACTGTGCCACTGAAAATCAGCGCATGTGCCGCCTTTGGCATGTGTGCCATAGGTTGCCTACCCCTGCCCTATATAATGCTTTTTCACCCCAGGGATCGTTGCATTTCAGTGGTGGGTGAGGTCCTTTATTTACCCAGGAGTCTTAAGGCATAAATTAATCCACAATTGCACTGAGCAATTTGGATGAAAAGTGATCTAGAAATAAAAAATAATAGCTGCAATAATTATTAAATTATAAATACAGTTTTAAAGCAAAATAAGAGTGAAATCTGTTTTCAGACTCACCTGCCAATTATCAAGTGGTTGTCCATGATCTTAGAGGAGAGGAAAGTGATCAAGAACAGTCAGCATGGATTCACCAAGGGCAAGTCATGCCTGACTAACCTGATTGCCTTCTTTGAGGAGGTAACTGGATCTATGGATGAGGGAAAGCAGTAGATGTGTTATTCCTTGACTTTAGCAAAGCTTTTGATACGGTCTCCCACAGTATTCTTGCAAGCAAGTTGAAGTATGGGCTGGATGAATGGACTATAAGGTGGATAGAAAGCTGGGTAGATCGTTGGGCTCAACGGGTAGTGATCAATGGCTCCATGTCTAGTTGGGCAGCCGGTTTCAAAGCGGAGTGCCCAAGGGTCGGGTCCTTGGGGCCGGTTTTGTTCATATTCTTCATTAATGATCTGGAGGATGGCGTGGACTGCACCCTCAGCAAGTTTGCAGATGACACTAAAACTGGGAGGAGTGGTAGATACGCTGGAGGGTAGGGATAGGATACAGAGGGACCTAGACAAATTAGAGGACTGGGCCAAAAGAAATCTGATGAGGTTCACAAGGACAAGTGCAGAGTCCTGCACTTAGGACGGAAAAATCCCATCACTGTTTACAGACTAGGGACCGAATGGCTAGGCAGCAGTTCTGCAGAAAAGGACCTAGGGGTTACAGTGGACGAGAAGCTGGATATGAGTCAACAGTGTGCCCTTGTTGCCAAGAAGGCTAACGGCATTTTGGGCTGTATAAGTAGGGCATTGCCAGCAGATCGAGGGACGTGATCATTCCCCTCTATTTGACATTGGTGAGGCCTCATCTGGAGTACTGTGTCCAGTTTTGGGCCCCACACTACAAGAAGGATGTGGAAAATTGGGAAGAGTCCAGCAGAGGGCAACAAAAATGATTAGGGGCTGGAGCACATGATTTATGAGGAGAGGCTGAGGAACTGGGATTATTTAGTCTGCAGAAGAGAAGAATGAGGGGGATTTGATAGCTGCTTTCAACTACCTGAAAGGGGGGTTCCAAAGAGGATGGATCTAGAGGGTTCTCAGTGATACCTGATGACAGAACAAGGAGTAATGGTCTCAAGTTGAGGTGGGGGAGGTTTAGGTTGGATATTAGGAAAAACTTTTTCACTAGGAGGATGGTGAAGCACTGGAATGGGTTACCTAGGGAGGTGGTGAAATCTCCTTCCTTAGAGGTTTTTAAGGTCAGGCTTGACAGAGCCCTGGCTGAGATGATTTAGTTGGGAATTGGTCCTGCTTTGAGCAGGGGGTTGGACTAGATGACCTCCTAAGGTCCCTTCCAACCCTGATATTCTATGATTCGATAATTATCTGCCTTGTGAAAGATGATGACAAAATCATAATTAAGGCTACGATATAGTTACAGAGGTCATGGATTCCATGACTTTACTGGACCTCTGTGACTTCTAGGGCTTCAGGAGAAGGAGGAGGCGGCACTGTGCTTCTCTGCCTGCAATTGGGGCTGGATGAAACTAGGACCTTGCAGCTCCAGCCCTACGGCTTCCCAGACTTGGTGGGGGCTGCAGCTGGGGCCATACACCCCTGTCTCGCAACTGTAGCCAGCTCTGGAGCAGGGGCTGTGTGTGGCCATGACAGGGGGCTCAGCCTGGCATTCCCCCCTCTTCCCCCAACGCTGGGACTCCATTCCTCCCCCTACCTAGCTCTGTTATTTTTAGTAAAGTAACGGACAGGTCATGGACTCTGAACTTTTGTTTATTGCCCGTAACCTGTTTGTGACTTTTACTAAAAATAACCATGATAAAATCTTCACGTTAATCATAATCACAAACTAGTGATCCTATATTGCCTTAAGTGGCTGATATCAGCTGTTGCAAGGGAAACTCTGAGCTCAGATCCTGGTGACTAAGTGTAATACAAGTGCATAGGCAAGCCCTTGCCTTATTTCCTGCATGTCTTTATAAGAACCTCATAAGGTGCAAAAGGATGAGGGAAGCTGCTGTGTGTAAGGTGCGTCTGAGTCTGCTCCCTTTTGTGCACCTTAAGAGCTACACAGCTGGAGATGATGCAGATTTATCTAGCTATGATGTTCCTAAGGCTCACATCAGAGGGGCTTCCTCTTGTAGTAGGATGCAGGAGACAGAGTGTTGTGTCTCCAAATAGGGCTAGTACACAGAATTTACACGTTGTTATTGACAAGATGTTGCAAATCAGGAGAGCTTCCAAGTCTCCCTCCCCATGGTTCTTATGCACATTTTGTGAGTGTGGTTTTTTTATTTTATGTTAGGAAAGTCCATCCAATTTTATTTGGAAGACAAGAATGGCCATACTGGGTCAGACCAATGGTCCATCTAACCCAGTAACCTGTCTTCCAACAATGGCCAGTGCCAGACGCTTCCAAGGGAATGAACAGAACAAGGCAATCATCAAGTGATCCATCCTCTGTTGTCCAGACCCAGCTTCTGGCTGTCAGAGATTTAGGGATACCCAGAGCATTGGGATTGCATCCACAGGTTGATTGTGTGAAGTACTTCCTTTTTGTTTTAAACCTGCTGCCTGTTAATTTCGTTGGATGATCCCTGGTTCCTCTTATGTGAAGGGATAAATAAATAACACTTCCTTATTCACTTTCTCCATATCATTCATGGTTTTGTAGACATCTATCATGTCCCCCCTTGGTTGTCTTTTCTCCAGTTTGAATAGTCCCAGGCTACGTCTACACTGCACGATTATTTCGAAGTAGTTTAAACCGATATTACGAAACCGATGTTATAAAATCGGTTTTGCGCGTCCACAATGCGATCACAAAATCGATTGCTTGTGTCCATGGTCCAAGGCTACCATCGATTTCAGGAGCGGTGCACTGTGGGTAGCTGTTCCTCACCTATCCCAATAGTTCCAGCTTCCGTGATTGAGGCCCAGCTGCCTGATGCGGCCAGAAAACATTGCCCCGGGTCGGTGCTGTACAGCCTCACCTCCTCCTTTGTGAGCGGCAGAGACAACCCTTTGGCGCGTTTTCGCCGGAGTGCATTGAGCAAACGGCCATAGCACAGCAATCATGGACCCTGAGATCACAATACGCGTATCCTGACGTTGTCAACACCTCGCGTCACTCTCGTGCTGACTGACTTATACTGAACATATGAACTGCCAAAGCAGGAGGAGAAGGAGGAGGCAGCTATTGCTGAGCGGCTGAGCCGACAGCGTATACAGATGGAGCAGAATCTCCATAACCGCTGGCCCCGCGTTTTGGAGCTCTGCTATTAAACGGCGGCATCTACCTACCCAGTTTGAACGCCCGAATTTGGGCACGGGAAACAAGCAAGACTGGTTGGGACCGCATTGTTTTTGACGGTGTGGGATGATTCGCCAGTGGCGATGCCGAAACTTTCGCATGCGTAAGAGCACTTTCTTAGAACTTTGTGACATTGCTTTCCCCTGCCCTGAAACGCCGTTAATACAAACATGAGAGCCCAGCCCTGACAGTGGAGAAGCGAGTGGCACATAGCCTGGAAGCCTTGCCAACGCCAGACAGCTACGGTCAGTCACTGGGAATCCATTTGGAGTTGGGCAAATCTACTGTGGGCGGCTGCAGTGATGCAAGTAGCCCAAAGCAATCGCTTAGCTGCTGCTACGAAAGGTTGTGCTCTTGGGAAACGTGCAGGTGATAGTGGATGCTTTCGCTGCAATGGGTTTGAAACTGTCCGGTGGGCCCCTAAATGGAACCCATATCCCTATCTTGGCCCAGAACACCAGCGTTACCCAGGTACGTGAACCGCAAGGGGTACTTTTCAATGGGCTTGCTGCTGCAAGCCCCAGCTGGGCGACCACAGGGCGTTTCACCACATCCAGTGGAAATGTGCAGGAAGGGTTCATGACGTCACCGTACTTCAGGAGCAAGTCTGTTTAAACAGCTGCAGCAAGGGAATTACTTTCCCAGACAGAAAATAATTAAAACCGTTGGAAGAAAATGTTCAAATGCCTATAGCTATCCTGGGTGGACCCAGCCTACCCCCTTGATGCATGGCCTCATTGAAGCCAATACACTGGCAGCTGGACAGTGGTCAGCCGAGCCTGTCAACTACAGGCTGAGCAAGTGCCGGATGGGTGTAGAATGTGGCATGGCCGTTTAATAGGGTCGGCTGGCGATCATTACTTACCGCTTCAGACCTAGCCACAAACCAATGTCCCGCTTGCTATTGCTGCTTTGCCTGTGTGTCCACAATCTTTGTGAGCTAAGGGTCTGGAGACATTTATGGCTGGGTGGAGGCTGAGGCAAATCACCTGGCTGCTGATAACTGAGCAGCCAGGACCAGGGCGTTAGAAGAGCACACTGGGGCGCTGCGCCCTCAGAGAAAGCCCTTGAAAACGAGTTCAGCAGGGCCAGGGTACGGGTGTGACTCTGTTCTTCCCCTTTGATGAACCCTTCCGCCACTTGATGGATTATTCAGTGTAGCCAACCCACCCCTCCCCCTTTCATTACAGGCGTTGGCGCAAGGAAATAATTCATGTATCGTTTAAAAATCAGTTTTATCTATTCATTAAAAGAATATATGCATCTTTAAAAATCATGAGTTTTCCTTACTCGATTTCGCCTTGATAAGCAACCCACCCTCCCTTTCGATGTATTCTGTATTACAAAGGAACTATAAAAAAAGGCAGAGAATTAGGCAAGGTGTCCTCTGCCTGCTGTGCTTTGGAAAAGGAAGGGGGTAAGGGAAATGGCTACTAAGCACATTGTTAACGAGATTACAGCCTTTTCCTTGAAACTCTGCAGGTGCGTGTGGAGGAGTGGCGGGTGCAGAAAGCCTTCCACCACGCGTTTCTTACACGCTACTGGTGAGGGGAGATATTGGGACGTGGGCTTTGCCAGGGAGGTTATACAGTGGCTGCCTCCAGTGGTACTCTGCCTACTGCTGCCCTGCTCTTCCTGAGCTCCACCATGACGTTGGAGGATTTCAGTTGAGAACGCCCAGCAGATTCCAGCTGTTTCTTCTTCTCCAACGCTGCGTCTTCGTCTGCCTTAGCCCTCTCAGTCGGCTTCATTGCCTCTTTCCTGTTCTTTTTGCTACCACATCACTTCCAATCATTCTGTTTTATCCCTCATTCGTTTACTTCAATAAATTTCTTGTGAACATTCATCTCGCGTCTTCTTTTCTTCCTCCGCCGCTATCACAGCACACCCTCTGCTGATGGCATTAGTCGGACTTCTGAGAAATGTGCAGCTTGCATGGAAGCCCCAAACACAGGGTGATAATGTATGTGAAAGATACCTTTTACAGAGCCACAGAGGCAATGATAGTACTCTTACTCTTTTCACATGACACTACTCCACCTTACAGAGACATGTTGATCTCTATACAAGTCGCATTTGTAGCGTTTAAATTTCAGTGTCTGTGCTGATGGTGTGGCACACACAACAGACGCCAGGTAGGCCAAACGTACGTCCACGCGGAAGATGGGTAAGTGAGGCCTTTAAAATTTTGACTTCTCCGCCGTTTCATATACACAGTGTCTATATGATGCCTTGCTCCTGTTTAAGAGGAGCCTGACAAAGCCCAAACCCCCTCTTCACATCCACCAACAGCCGCATGGCTCCTATCATATCACGACACTTTGCTAGTGATCACCCTACATCACCCCCCGCATCGCCCGTTGCTGGTAGCAGGGGAAGAATCCTGCTTGCCAGACTCTTGAAAACTAGTCGCGTATCCCTCCTCCCATCCCGCCGCTCTGGCAAAACGTAGCAAAACTCGCATGTCTGCCCCCTGTTTATATTCCTGATGTCTTCAAGGTAACAATGGATGAATTATCTCTCTCGCTGACAATAGCACCGCCAGGTAGGCCAGATCGTTTGTTTATGCAATGCCTTCAGTGCAATGCCTTCAATGCCATGCAGTACCAAATGTCTTGCAAATGCAAGGCGATTGAAAATTTCGTTTGAAAAGTTACTACTATGGGGAACGGAGCAAGGCTGTTCCTTGGCCAGAAATGTTCTCATATAGCTTATAAGGGTTTTGAGTTTCCTCCACGATCGATTCTATGGACATTAATTTGGAGGATTTCACTCACCCCTAGACATGCTTAACGAAATTTTCCTGTACAGTTAGATGGCTGCGACTGCAGAAAACAAAAAGCCTGGTGTCAATGCGATCTACAAAAAACCAAACGTCTTGTTTTTAATCCGTTTTGGTACAGCAATGCTTAGGGACACTTACCTTGAGGTCCTTCCATGGCTATCACTGTCTGGGCGGCTTCTCGCCTTGGAGTGCATGGACTGTGATTCTTGGGTCTCAAAAGATCCTGGCTGTTGGGTCGTTTTCGGACTGCCTGTGTGCCTATCACCCACATCTGTCATCTTCATCCTCAAAATTCGTCTCCATCTTCCCCTCGGACTTACATCCTCAGAAACACTTGATATTTCAATCCCAAGTCTGAGATCCACGGGACGGGTGGGCACTGGTTAGCCCCGCTGAACCCCAATTGCATGTAGTTCAGCCATAGAAGCCCGGCATGTTTTCGGCTCAGAGCTGACCTTCCGTTTGCTTCTCTGGCTTTTGGTAACCCTGTCTAAGTTCTTCAGTTTCACTCGGCACTGAAGGGGAGTCTCTGCGTGACCTTTATCAGCCATAGACTTTGAAATTCTTTCAAAACTTTTTCATTTCGTCTTTTGGAATGCAGTGGCCTGTGAGACTGAGTCCTCACCCCAGATATGCGATCAGACTCCAGAACTCTGTGTGGTCCAAGCTGGCATGCTCTTCTTCGAATATCAGGATTGACTGCATTTGTGAGTAGTGCAAATGACCTCTGCGGGTCATGTGTGTGTGCTGACC
Organism: Chelonoidis abingdonii; assembly: GCF_003597395.2. NCBI lineage: Eukaryota > Metazoa > Chordata > Testudines > Testudinidae > Chelonoidis > Chelonoidis abingdonii. The sequence continues at coordinate 209,709,914 of NC_133769.1, read as the reverse complement.
CTCAACGGTGGACATCAGGAATGGAATTTCAAAAGTTCGCGGGGATTTTTTTTGGCGGAGCTTTTTCCTGTTTTACCTGGCCAGCTGCATCAGAGTTTAGTGTCCGAGATATCATGAGCTGCCCTGTGACAATGGCTTCTGAAACCAATTGGAGTGGCTCACTTGGGGCAGAGTCAATCGCCTCCCTTCTGGTTTCTTAAAAATGAAGTATGTCCTGCCCTGGACTGTATAGCCACGACTGGCCTGCCTCAAGTGACCCCTCCCCCCCCCCCGTTTTATGTCGACAAATAAGTTCTGTTTGTTATTCTTGGATATTCCTCACGACTGCATGACAGAAATGGGGGGGTTGTGGGCCCTGCCACGGGTGCTGCAGAGGGTTGGGTGAGCAGACAAGTGAAGCATGAGTGCTCGGTTCTGCGGTACAGGGGAGAGTAGCGATACCCTCGTTAAATGTCTGAACTGTCCTGTGTATTCTGTTAAAATGTTACAGCTTAGAGTCATGCTGAAAGAGCCAGAAACGCGTTCTGGTTCTAAATCATAGCATCCCAATCGGAGAGCCCTGTGTCACGTTGATCTGTAAAAGCAGCAGGAATCGTGTGCGTCTACTAGATTATACAGATTTCGATATTTCTTCCTATGTACAAGTCGTAACCCTGTAGTAGGTTTCGTAATCTCGCCAGTGTATGTCAATCAACTGCTATTATTATAAAATAGAATAAGATAATAATAGAAGATATATATAGAAATACTCTATATTTCTATGCCTGCTGTGATCCTCAGCAAGGTATATCCATGTGCTCGCGACCACTCCGCTACCACCTTCTACTCCTCTCGTTTGGGAGGAGTTCCGAAATCGATTTAAGGAGGCGGTAAAATCGATATTAATGACGACGTCATGTGAACGGATACAGCGTTAAATCGGTATATCGGCCATTAAACCGATTTAAAGTCGCAGTGTAGACCTGGCCCCAGTCTTCTTAATCTCTCCTCATATGGAAGCTATTCCATACCCTTAATTTGTTCCATACCCTTTACTGTACTTTCTCTATACCTTTTCATTTCTAATGCATCTCTTTTGAGATAGGGTGATCAGAAGAACTACAGGCAATATTCAAGTTGTGGGCGTACCATGGATTTATATAGTGGTATTTTGATAGTTACTCTTATCTATCCATTTCCTATTGGTTCCTAAGTTTCTGTCTTTTTTGACTGCCGCTGCACAGTGAGCAGATGTTTTCAGAGAACTGTGCAAGATACTCCAAGATCTTTCTTGAGTGGTAACAGCTAATTTAGACTCCATCATTTTGTATGTATAGTTAGGATTATGTTTTCCAATATGCATTACTTTGCATTTATCAATATTGAATTTCATTTACCATTTTGTTGCCCAGTCACCCAGTTTTGTGAGAGCCCTTTGGAGAACATTAAACCTGCATAGTTAAACAAGGAAGTCAGGAAATGCCAAAATTAGGTTTACACTTGCAACTTCCATTATGCCTTTTCATATACGCGCATTACAATAGTCATACATGGCCATTCCAGTGCACTAACTGCCCCAGTAACAATTACTTTGGTTTCACACACATATCGCTATTCTCTTAAATGAAATCTCAAAGAAAAATAATAATAGTCGAAAACACCATTTCACCTGTAGGCGAACACTTCACAAAACGATGGCTCTGTATTTGACCTCTGTCCTCATCCTCAAAGGAAACCTGCACAATGCTTTCAAAAGACCAGCCTCAGAGCTTAATATCTTTAGTAGACACTAAAAATTATTGTCTTAATAAAGACATTGAATTTATAGTTTATTGCAACAATCTGTAACTCGCTAATCCTTTTTTTAGTCCTGTGACTGCAGAAGCGTTAACAGGCCACTTCACCTTGATGATCTCTTACAATATGTGTTAACTGCTTACCGTAAAAAATCTGTTCCACTATTCTATTTAGCTGTGACCTTTCCCAGACATGAAGATGGTGAAAGAGACAAGCTTTTGAGCTAACAGAAGTTGGTCCAAAAATATATGACCTCATCCACCTTATGTCTCTGATCATACAGTGACAGATATTGCAACCACATTTGGTATCTGTGGGGACTGTGTCATATTAAATTTATGAATGTTTTGTGTATTGCTGTGGGCAAAGAATTATATTCTACTCCACATGGGAGGGTTTCCACACCTTTTTCAGTAACTAAAAACTGTGTGTGTGTGGGGAGGGGGGGGAGGGGGGGGTGACAGTAGCCTAGAAAGGAGTGATTACTGCTGTCCCTTGGATTGTAAACAGCTGGAGAGAAGTGCCTCCCTCTAGGGTGGCTTGCGTATATTGTTCCAAACAGGCATCAGAGTCCCAGGGAGGGGAAAAAAGTGTTTTTATATAAAAGGATGAGTTTAAACAGACTCAGGGGACTTCTTTTTGACTCAAATGACCTTTGGTCCAAAGAGTGACCTAACCTGCTGTAGAGTTAGACTGGAACCTAGTGGGGTCTCCATAGGACTGATGGGTGATCCCAGGTAAGTTTTTAGTATGCATTTAGGTGTTTTGTAGTAGCTGTGTGGTAACTGCTGGCTTATGCTGGTTGTAGCCCTTGGAGAGAAAGCAAAGCACAGGGGCTGAACTGAAAGCTTGTCTGTAGTGAAGATGCTGCTATGCCAATGGGAGAGCTTCTCCCATCGGCATAATTAAATCCGCCTCCACGAGACGCAGTAGCTATGTCAGTGGGAGACCCTGTCTACATAGGGGGTAGGCTGATATAACTACAGCACTCAAGGGTGTGGATTTTTCACACCCCTGCGTGATGTAATTATACTAATATAGGTCTGTAGTGTAGGCCTGGCCTCAGTCAAAGCTGCTTGCTGGGTTGAATTGCAGTGAACTGCAGCCTAAAGCTCTGATTTGGAAAAAGGAGGGACCTGGGTTTCTGCTCAGAGAGAGGTAAAGGCTAAAGGCCTGAGACCTGGGGGGACACTTCTGGAGTAGATCATGGATAGGAGTTAAAGGGTTTGGCTACACTTGCAGGTGCGCAGCGCTGGGAGTTAAAGCTGTCTTCGTACAGCTGTGTAGGGAAAGCGCTGCAGTGTGGCCACACTGACAACTACCAGCGCTGCAGTGTGGCCAGATTTGCAACATTTGCAGCGGTGTTGGGAGTGATGCATTATGGGCAGCTATCCCACAGAGCACCTCGTCCCATTTTGGCGCCGTTGGTTGTGGGAAGGGGGCGGAGAGTGCGGGTCATTCTGCTTCCTGTCCCAACACCCTGTGATGCATCGCTTCACATCCCAGCAATCCCTGTTTTTCCATGTTTGGCGCCATCTTGACTCTCTCAACGGTTTCTGTGCAGCGCAATTTCTATAGGAAATGGAGCCCGAACTGCTGAGGAATATGCTGACAAGTCTCGCCAGCACATCACGTTTGGCAGTTAAGCTATTCCTTTAGATCCAAAGTGACAATGAGGAGTCTGATGATGATAGCGAGTCGCCTGACGCGTATGACACAATTGCTTCTGGCATTCACGGAAATGCTCAGCACTGTGGAACGCCGCTTTTGGGCTCGGGAAACAAGCACTGAGTGGTGGGATCACATCGTCATGGAAGTCTGGGATGATGAGCAGTGGCTGCAGAACTTTCAGATGAGAAAAACCACTTTCATGGGACTGTGTGCTGAGCTCGCCCCCACCCAGCGGCGCAAGGACACGAGATTGAGAGCTGCCCTGCCAGAGAAGCGGGTGGCTATTGCAATCTGGAAGCTGGCAACTCCAGACAGCTACCGATCGGTCGAACCAGTTTGGAGTGGGAAAGTCGACCGTTGGAATCGTGTTGATGCAAGTTTGCAGGGCCATTAATCGCATCCTGCTAAGAAGAACCGTGACTCTGGGGAACGTGCAGGACATTGTGGATGGCTTTGCACAAATGGGTTTCCCTAACTGTGGAGGGGGCGATAGATGGGACGCATATTCCTATTCTGGCACCACCCCACCTAGCATCCGAGTACATTAATCGGAAAGGGGTATTTCTCTATGGTTCTCCAGGCGCTTGTGGATCACCGTGGGCGTTTCATTGACATTAACACAGGCTGGCCTGGAAAGGTGCATGATGCACGCATCTTTCGGAACACTGGCCTGTTCAGGAAGCTGCAGGCAGGGACTTTTTTCCCAGACCGGAAGATCACAGTAGGGGACGTTGAAATGCCCATTGTGATCCTTGGAGACCCCGCTTACCCGTTAATGCCTTGGCTCATGAAACCGTATACAGGGAAGCTTGACAGGAGCAAGGACCGGTTCAACTACAGGCTGAGCCGGTGCCGAATGACTGTGGAGTGTGCTTTTGGCCGTTTAAAAGGGCGCTGGCGATCTCTGTATGGGAAGCTAGACTTGGGGGAAGCAGCATCCCTGCGGTTATATCCGCGTGTACCCTCCATAATATTTGTGAAGGGAAGGGTGAAACATTCAGTCAGGCATGGACCTCTGAGGTTCAACGCCTGGAGGCTGAATTTGCACAGCCAGAGAGCAGGGCTACTAGAGAGGCCCAGCACAGGGCTTCAAGGATTAGGGATGCCTTGAGGGAGGAATTTGAGGCTGAAAACCAACAGTAATGTTTGGTGCCTTGCACGGGAGTGAAGTGCAGTGGTTACAATGTTAGTAGGAATCTGTTTTTCCTAAGCTGATTTGCAGTGCCTGTTTCTTTCCTGGGCTAAGGTATCTTTGACTTTCTGCAATAATAAAGACTGTTTTCAAAGCCAAGAATTCATTTATTGAAAAGAAAATAACTTTATTGACAGACACACAACATTTTGGGAACCTAAAAGGGCAGGGGGGGGGGGGGAACTGTACAGTCACAGGTTTGAATATGTCCTGTCTGGAGTGCTGTGCAATGACTGCTGCACTTCAGGATGCCTATACTGCATGGTGATGGGGGTTGAGTGCAGAGGGTAAGGGTCGTAGTTCTCAGGGCTGGTTGGTGAACGTACAGGTGTTGGAGGCAGCTGGTGGTGGTAAGAACCTGGATGCTGGGGAAGGGGGTTTTGAGCTGACATTGGGGCACAAGGGAAAGAGCTTTGGGACGGGGAGGGGGGGATGGCGTGGTAGTGCTCTGCCTGCATGGCTACGAGCGCCTGGATAGAGTCCGCTTGGCGCGCCAGGATGCTTATCAGCTGCTTTGTGCTTTTCTTCCTGGCCGCTGCGTTTCTCTGGCAGGATCCTGCTTTCCCTTTCCCTCCAGTCCTGCAGTTTTTGATTCTCTCTGGCAGAGTGATCCATAACTGCTTGCAGCATGTCTCTTTGCTTTTTCACGCTTCTTCCGAGGTTTTGGAGTCTTTGAGCTGTTGATAACACACGGGGCAGCAGCCGAGAACTCAAGGTTGCTTGTGGAAAGGCAAAAAAGGCAACAGTTAACAGAGGCAGCATTGTTTATATCTCAGACAGTTATTCCCACACAGTGAAGGAGTTACAGTCTTCACAATAGCATAATTTTCCCATACCAAAGAGAGCGCACATAACCCACAAAAGCCCCGAAATGGTGAGTAAGGGGGACTGATTGCTTCAGGGCTGTACTGGGGTTTCTGTGCGTTGGGGAAAGCAAACAGCTGCAGGGGGCACCTACACTGAACACTCTCCCAACATTTTCCACAGGAGTTGATCCTGGAAGATATCTCGCTGCTGCGGGTCACCTGGGAAGAGCAGGAGGGTTGTCTACAGCAATGCGGATTCCGCCCTGGCCCTCATGCAGCTTGCCTGTGTGCAGCAATGGCCCCCCCTTTCCCCCCCGCCCCCACGGCACAGTTGCGTGGACGCGTTGGCCTGACTGGGACAAAGACCACGTGGCTCTCCCAATAAACTTGTGCAAGCGCATTGCCCACGCTCTGGCTGAAACTTTTGAAGAGATTACTGAGGCCGATTACCGCGACGCGACAGACCACATCAATGTGCTATTCCACATCTAGGCAGGCATGCATGCATGCAGAACCCTCCCTCCTCTCCTGAAAAATTCCCATCCTGAAAATAAAAGCTGCTTACCGGGAACCTGCTCCTCTGTTTGTCCTACACCAAGTACCAGCTGCTGCGACTGGCTACCTTCCTCCTGGCCTGAGAAGAGCTCCTGACTGCATGCCTCCAGGGACTCTGGGGTGTCTCCTCCCAGCCCAATACCCTCACTCTCGGTTTCCTCCCCCAAAGTGTCCGTCGTGATCCTCGGATTAGCGGTGGGATCATCCCCAAGTATCGCGTCCAGCTCTTTGTAGAAATGGCAGGTTGTGGGGGCAACACTGGAGTGGCGGTTTCCCTCATGGGCTTTGCAATAGGCACTCCGCAGCTCCTTCACTTTAACGCACTGCAGCGTGTCCCGGTCATGGCCCCTTTCCAGCATGGCCCTTGATACCTGCCCAAAGTATCGTAATTCCTACGGCTGAAGCGCAGCTGAGACTACACAGCTTCCTCCCCCCAAACACTGATGAGGTCCATCAACTCGCCATTGCTCCGTGCTGGGGCTCGTTTGGCATGTGGAGGCATGGTCACCTGGAAAGATTCACTGATTGCACTCCACACCTGGCTGAGCAAACAGGAAGGGGACTTTTAAAATTCCCGGGGCATTTAAAGGGCAGGTCTGACACTTGGTCACCTGAGGCCAGGGCAGTAGAGTTCAAACTGATGAGCAGAGTGCCTGAACAGGCATTCTGGGATACCTTCGAATACCTCTGGAGGCCAATAACAGTGCTTTTGGTGGCCACACTGGCGGAGCAGTGCTGCATCACCAGCGCTGCATTCGTTATTCCCCGGGCCAAGGTGGAGTACATGCAAGGCACATACAGCGCTATATTTCCCTGGCTACAGCGCTGCAAGTGTGGACGGTGAGTGAGTTGCAGCGCTGTAAAGCCACCACCAGCGCTGCAACTCTCCAGCGTAGCCAAACCTAAAGATGCTTTTACCTTGAAACTGACATGGTGGGAGTGTGTGAATTGGTGAGTGCCAACTGCAGTGAAAGCATGCACTGTAGGAAAGGAATAGTGAAAAGAGAGAGAAGAAAATGAGTTGTGAACAGCTGAAGAATGCTCAGAAGCTGATCTTTTATGCACAGCAGGGACTGCCTTTTTCTGATCAGATGAAATCTGACTTGGTGGCCATGCTGCACTCTTCTGACTCAAAAGGAAGAGATATCTGCCCCAAGCAGGGACCGAATGGCCATGTCAAAATATCTGTATATCTCCAATCATGACCATTTTTCTTTTCCTTTCAGGTCTGTTATTAGAAGATGCACTTCTCTGATTATTACAGCTGCAGAGGATAAGATTCTGGTTGCAGACAAGTCTGGAGATGTCTATTCTTATTCAATAACAGAACCACAAAAATCAGGAAAGATTGAGCTTGGGCACTTGTCCCTGCTCTTGGATGTGGTACGTATGTTTATTAATTGGGTTTTCACGCAGCCTTTTTCTTTTCCCTTAAAGAAGTTTTAGCGTTGTTATTCCTACGGCAAGTTCATAGGACTTTAAAAAAAAAAACAACAAAAAAAAAACAACACTTTATATAACCTATATTGAAGAACAGCCTCTTTTTCCTTTTGAGTTCTTACCTGAACACAAATGCAAGAGGCAGGAACAGTTTGCAGAGGGAATGCAGTGAATAGATCTTCTATTAGTGTAATTTTTATGATCTGTTGTTTTTATTACGGAATCATAGAGCTTAGAGATGCAGTTCACTTGTGAGGTCATCGAGTCTAGCCTGTCAATGTGGTACTGCAACATTTTAGTGCTTAGTCCATTTTTAAATGCAACAAGGCTTCCTTTGTGCTCCTTCTGGAGGTTATTGGCTTTGGTAAACTCAACAATATTCCTGCCTTCTGCTACTGCTTCTTTAGTTCTTATTAAAAAGGCTTGGGGCTTGCGTTCTAAATGTAAATTGTGGCTTTCTGCTTGCATGATAAATTCAAAATCATGAAACTAGTGTATTTGGATTTATTGCTTAATCACTAGTTACAAAGCAGCACATCAAAAGACATTCTGAGCTGTCCGTGCTGTGTGCTTATTTTGTGCCAACAGGCGCTGAGTCCTGATGACCAGTATATCCTAACTGCGGACAGAGATGAGAAGATTCGAGTCAGTTTGACTAGAGCGCCACATAACATCATATCTTTCTGTCTTGGGCACAGAGAGTAAGTTTGTGGAGCTGTCCGCTGTATTTAAGGGCTGGCTGGAGGAGAGTGGCTCCTGTTTGTGGAGTAGTAACTGGATTCTGGGTTAAAGAAACTCCCCATGCTGTACTGTTTTAGTCCAGGATACAGCTATAACTTAGTTTGTGGCAAGGACCATCTTTTTGTTGTGTGTTTTGTGCAGCACCTAGCACAGTGGTGTCCTAGTCCATGACTAGGGCTCCAATATGCATAATAACTGAGTCAGTATGTGAGACAGAACTTAGGAGGAGCTCACTGTAGGGAGAAGAGGATATAAGCAGGATTTGAAGCAAGGGAGATTGCTGGGAAGCATAAAGTGAAGGAGATTACAGGGAGCACAGCTCCCTCTCCCTTATTTAAAAGCCCTGTCCTTTCCTTGATCTCCTCATTGAGTGTTGAGGTTAGGGCCTTGCCAATCATGGGTACCTGAACAGGAGGGCAGCAGAAGAAAGTGGTGCTTGGCTGGAGAGATTTTAGGGCTCCAATCCTTGCTATCTATTGGTGTCACAACAGTAGCATTAGGTAGGAGAAGAGAAAGTGCCCTTGTTGGAAGTCCCCTATCACCTTCTCTAGCTTACAGGAAGATTTGTGCTCTCTGCCCCAGCGTCCCCTTTCCAGTCAGGAGGGAAGACAAATACCTAAAGAGATTTTTATGGAAAACCTTCTGAAATGCAGGAAATTGCAATGGTATTTCAAAGCCTTCGTAGAACACCCTGCCCTTCCCATTTAGATTTGTTTTGACATTAATATATATTCTCCATCCTGGTCAATAGAGGTTCTCCATTACTCTGGCCTTCATAGGCATAGTAAAGTGAACACCAGAGAAATGCCCCTGCATAGGATTGCACAATGCTGTACACACACAATTCTGCTTGTCTGGCTCTGGGGCTACTTGGGGGCACATATGTTTTGAAATGTTTTTCTTCACTTGTTTCTGTTCACGTGCAATGAGGTATCAATGAACATCAAGAACAGGTGTTAAAGGAGAGTCAGGAGAGTGGTGCTCTATTGGATACGCTGCAATCACCTTAGCCCTGTCTAAGTGCTAAGAATACAGTTAAATAAGATATTTAAATATCTTATTTATACTAATGTTAATTAATATCACTTTTGACTGTTGGGAATATATCAGCATAGATTTGACATTCTTTAGAAGCTGCATAATTTTTGAAATTAATGTCAAAGGTCTTAAATAGCCTTTGAACTCAAGGCTTTTGTTATGTATTTACATTGCTGTGTTTGATCTCTGTTTATTGTATTAACAATTGTATCTTTAATGAACATAAGAGTTTTGATGTTCAAGAAAGACGTTGCCTGTAAGTAGGGGCGATGGTGCCTGGACAAACAACTCATTAACAATTCCACAATAGGAAGGCACTTAATACAACTAGCACAAACACTTTTAAAAATTCATTATTTAAATATGATAATTAGTTGGGGATTCAGTGTGTTTCTCACTTGAGTTCTCCTGTTTTTGAATGATGTGTATTTTTATTTAAATTTATTTTTGTAATTGAAATTGCAGCATTATGCCTCCGTGCACCTGCAGTTACTGCTTTGTAACAAGCAAAATTCACTTGATATTTTAGTTAACTTTAAATTGTTTATTTTCAGAAACAAGAATTCCCCCTTTTAAAAACACAAAACCAAAACTCAGACATATGTTCTAACCTGTGCAGTGCTTTGACAGCAGCACATTTTACGTTAGTGCACATGACCCCTGGGTTAGTGTGGAACTTAGGGTCCATATGAATCCACAAAGAACTTCCAAAGGGGTATCCTGGTTGAAGTTGCAGTATTATAAGCTCCTTGATGTTACTGAGATTCCCAACTGGATGCAGCTAATCCTAGAAAGGACAGTGGGGAAATAGTTACATGGCTTGGTTGCCCTAAAACTGAGTAGATGGTGCCTTGGATGATCCCCAGCTGCTGTGAGGGAACCCTCATGCGCTGATGCTCTGACTTCACTAATTAAAAACAAAATCTATATTGATGTATGTGGTTTTTTTAAATTTTACGTTTGTAATTGATCCATGAGCATGATACAAATCTATTTGTAAATCTAATTCCGTGTGCATATTCTAATCTAAATGACTAAAACCGTATTCACACAAGCAGCACTGTTTCCCCAGTTAGAAGGGGATCAATAGAATTCCTAGAATATAATAAAGTAAGCAATCCTTGTATTATGTGGAATATCTTTCCAGGAATATTACAGCGATATAATGAATATACTATCTCTGTCTGCCAGTTAGTTTGAAGAGGAAAAGCTACCTTTTTTCCCTGTAACTTATTATGCCTTTTTATTGCCTTCTTAAAATATATGTAATGGATGACACTGTAACCTTAAAATATACTCTTACTATTATATTGGTACTCTGTTTACACTGACACTACACATAAATGTTGAACTCTCAACTTCTTTCCCTTTAGGTTTGTAAGCAGAATATTTGTAATACCAAACTATCCAGATCTTATGCTATCAGCTTCTGGGGTATGTATTCTGATCCTTTCAAAAAAAGAAATGTCAGTCTTTGAGCCAGACTTGAGTTTTCTGCTTGTTTTGCAAGGATTTGGTTTCTGTAGAGGTGGAAGACTTGCTCTTCAGTTCCACTCCCACCAACATTCTACTCTGGGTTCGATCTTTCTATTGTTAGTAAGATAGTGGTGATTTAATCTCAGTTTACAGCAATGCCAGTTGCTTATTCGGGAAAACGTATTTAGTTCTTAGTCCCCAGACAAGAACTGAAATTGACATTTCTAATTTCTAATGATGGGAGCACTTTCACCATATCAGTTTTTTAAGTAAAATTGGAACTCCACTAACTCATGGAAATGTCTGGAATGCTCTGCAAGTTACTGAATGCTGTGAATGGTGTAGTGACCTGAAATGTATTGAAATACTCATCTTGGTGTAGTACTGAGGTTTGGGATGGAGGAAATATTGCCCTATCTGAATTTGGTCACAATTATGGTTAGCTGTCTCCGTATGAGCTGGCCCTATCTCCTACTCTAAGTAGGAATCACATTCAAGGATGAGCACCAAGCATTCTGAAGTGCTAAATGACACTATCTAGAAGGTCCAACTGAACATGTAAAGCCTATTTTTAGTTTAAATTTAATGTTGATTTATAATCACATGCATTTTAAATATTGTTAATTTTCAATATTACTACCCTTTTTCTTCTTGCCAATGGTCTCCGCTTCTAGTCTGACTCACCTTTGTTTCCTATCCACTTCTGATTTTTTATGTCTGCTTATTTTTTTTTCTTGAAATATTTTAAAAAATAGCCGTACTGTATTTTTGTGTTCAGCTTCTGCGCACTCAAGGTTTCTTTGTTCCAAGGCTTCTTTCTGTGAGGCTGTAGCAGCATCAGCTTAATCTGTGCATTCTTCTTGCTTTTCACATCATTTCTAGTTCTGAGGGATGGAGAAATCGCACAGTCCTCACCAAGTCTTCAGGATTAACTCTAGCTTCAAAGCACTGACAAATTCAGTATCAAAAGATTATTCAATAATTGAGGTAGATTAAACATTGGGTGGACCAGCCAGGCATTACAGTTAATATCCCTCTAACGATTAAGAAGCACTAGAATCCCAGATGCTTTTATTTAGAGTATTTAAGATGACCTAGCATTTGTTTGAAATCTTAATCAAACTTCTCCTCCTTGCAAGACTTTCTGGATTGTATATCATATGGTTGTAGGTAGAACAAGAGTTGTTTTATCAGTAGCACAATATGACAGCTCTAGACCCAGAAAGAATGAACAATTGGAGGTGATCCCCAGTCCTCTTAGAGAGGGGAAACAATATTCCCTATTAATGTGTGTGCTGCTAAAACCTCCAGTCTGTCTAATACTAATAATGGAACTGCACAATGGGGGAAAATACACTCTAGAACTGAAGTCTGTAATCTTGTGGTAACTGTTGTATCTTTTGATTTGATTTTTTCCTATTGCATGCCCAAAGGTCCTGTATTTTGTTCCCACGCAGTATCTCTGAGCAATATCAGTCTTAGTGCTGTCCCCGGCTTTATTTCATTCGTAGGGAGGCAACTTCAGTGATATTTCCCAGAACAGAAACAATGAGGAGTCCTTTTGGTACCTTAGAGACTAACAAATTTATTTGGGCATAATTTTTCATGGGCTGAAACCAACTTCATCAGATGCATGAAGTGAAAAATACAGTAAGCAGTATATATATATTACAAAACATGAAAAGATGGGAGTTGCCTTACCAGGTGAGGGGGTCAGTGCTAATGAGGCCAATTCAGTTAAGATGGAAGTGGCCTGTTCTCAACAGTTGACAAGAAGGGGTGAATATCAAGAGAGGGAAAATTACTTTTGTAGTGTTAACAAGGGCAGTGCAATCAAGGTCCACCTTAATTGAATTGACCTTGTTAGCACTGACCCCCATTTGGTAAGGTAACTCCCATCTTTTCCTCTGTGTGTGTGTGTGTGTGTGTGTGCTTATTTATTTTTCACTCCATGCATCAGATGAAATGGGTTTTAGCCCACAAAAGCTTATGCCCAAATAAATTTGTTAGTCTCCAAAGTGCCACAAGGACTCCTTGTTGTTTTTGCTGATAGAGACTAACACAGCTACCACTCTGAAACCTGTTCCAGAACAGAGTTTAATCTCAAATATAACTAAATGAGGATCTTCTCTCTCACTGAATTATTATCCAAAGGATTTGGGTACTGTAGAAGGATGAGTGAGGGAAAAGAGCAACCTAAGGGGAGTGTCATTAAGCTGGTGAGTGCGTAGTACATTTACTGTTGTGCTGTTTACAAGACACTCAAAATCCACTCATCCAGCAACTTAATTTCCTCTACAAAGGAAAAATAACTTTTGTTTGATTGAATAACTTAGAATTGAGCTGAATTATGCATTTATTAAAATACCCTATCTGCAATTTGAGAACATTTAACCAGTTTCTTTGAGGGTTTAGAATCTCATGCATGAAGTATCTCAAGGCAAAGTATGATTTAGCTTCTGAAGATCACGAGTGGCTTCTCTGTGCCAGTGATTATGTTAATTAGCCTATCCATTTGAATTTATTCAGGATTGTACTCTGAGGCTTTGGGAATACAAAAGTGGAAAAGAAGTGCACTGCTGTCATCTAAACAGTTTGAATAAGACTGAGGAAACCAAAAATGACAAGGTATGGGTTTTTGATGAGTTGTGTATGCTCATGCTGTCATCATACTCCCTGAACCCTGTGGTTTAAAAACATGTTCTATTACTGGTTAGTAGTAGAGCCACACAGGATGGATAAAAATGAATGATTTAAAAAAAAAACAAACCAAAACCAAACAGCTGATTTTTTAATTTGTTTTTTGAGGAAAAAACCTATCTAAAGATAGTTTTAATTAAGGTACATTATAGCTCAAAGATATCTCATCATGGAATAGGGATTATAAATTATAATTCTATAGTATGCGACAATATATTCAGGTAATGTTTAAGAAAAGTTTTGTAAATGAGTTCCAAAGTAGGTCATAGATTAAGGACCCAATCTTATGGAGTTCCAGGGGCTTCTGTGTAGATTATTTAGGTTAATCTTTCTGTCTACTCAATGGGATTCAGTGCTCAGTGTAGACGATACCATCAGAGATGCTTAGTTTTGCAGTTCTCAGACTGTGGATTTGTATCTCCAGAGATAACATGCTTATTAACAGCAAAAATGTTTTTAAATAAATAATATATAGCCATGAGAAATAACAGACCTCAACCCTCTTGTCCCTCTGCAAATTTGTGTACATAGAGTAAATCCCTTACCTCTCTCTAAAAGTGCAGTTTCAACAATTTCAATGAATAGAAGATTGTTGGGAGTGGAATAGATCTGGACAAGGAGAAGAAATCTGGAGATAAATGTGAGAAGGGAGGGACAGGCAGTAGAAACAAAA
>NC_133769.1:209573343-209695414 GCF_003597395.2 Chelonoidis abingdonii | reverse complement strand
AGTGCTAATGAGGCCAATTCAGTTAAGATGGAAGTGGCCTGTTCTCAACAGTTGACAAGAAGGGGTGAATATCAAGAGAGGGAAAATTACTTTTGTAGTGTTAACAAGGGCAGTGCAATCAAGGTCCACCTTAATTGAATTGACCTTGTTAGCACTGACCCCCATTTGGTAAGGTAACTCCCATCTTTTCCTCTGTGTGTGTGTGTGTGTGTGTGTGCTTATTTATTTTTCACTCCATGCATCAGATGAAATGGGTTTTAGCCCACAAAAGCTTATGCCCAAATAAATTTGTTAGTCTCCAAAGTGCCACAAGGACTCCTTGTTGTTTTTGCTGATAGAGACTAACACAGCTACCACTCTGAAACCTGTTCCAGAACAGAGTTTAATCTCAAATATAACTAAATGAGGATCTTCTCTCTCACTGAATTATTATCCAAAGGATTTGGGTACTGTAGAAGGATGAGTGAGGGAAAAGAGCAACCTAAGGGGAGTGTCATTAAGCTGGTGAGTGCGTAGTACATTTACTGTTGTGCTGTTTACAAGACACTCAAAATCCACTCATCCAGCAACTTAATTTCCTCTACAAAGGAAAAATAACTTTTGTTTGATTGAATAACTTAGAATTGAGCTGAATTATGCATTTATTAAAATACCCTATCTGCAATTTGAGAACATTTAACCAGTTTCTTTGAGGGTTTAGAATCTCATGCATGAAGTATCTCAAGGCAAAGTATGATTTAGCTTCTGAAGATCACGAGTGGCTTCTCTGTGCCAGTGATTATGTTAATTAGCCTATCCATTTGAATTTATTCAGGATTGTACTCTGAGGCTTTGGGAATACAAAAGTGGAAAAGAAGTGCACTGCTGTCATCTAAACAGTTTGAATAAGACTGAGGAAACCAAAAATGACAAGGTATGGGTTTTTGATGAGTTGTGTATGCTCATGCTGTCATCATACTCCCTGAACCCTGTGGTTTAAAAACATGTTCTATTACTGGTTAGTAGTAGAGCCACACAGGATGGATAAAAATGAATGATTTAAAAAAAAAACAAACCAAAACCAAACAGCTGATTTTTTAATTTGTTTTTTGAGGAAAAAACCTATCTAAAGATAGTTTTAATTAAGGTACATTATAGCTCAAAGATATCTCATCATGGAATAGGGATTATAAATTATAATTCTATAGTATGCGACAATATATTCAGGTAATGTTTAAGAAAAGTTTTGTAAATGAGTTCCAAAGTAGGTCATAGATTAAGGACCCAATCTTATGGAGTTCCAGGGGCTTCTGTGTAGATTATTTAGGTTAATCTTTCTGTCTACTCAATGGGATTCAGTGCTCAGTGTAGACGATACCATCAGAGATGCTTAGTTTTGCAGTTCTCAGACTGTGGATTTGTATCTCCAGAGATAACATGCTTATTAACAGCAAAAATGTTTTTAAATAAATAATATATAGCCATGAGAAATAACAGACCTCAACCCTCTTGTCCCTCTGCAAATTTGTGTACATAGAGTAAATCCCTTACCTCTCTCTAAAAGTGCAGTTTCAACAATTTCAATGAATAGAAGATTGTTGGGAGTGGAATAGATCTGGACAAGGAGAAGAAATCTGGAGATAAATGTGAGAAGGGAGGGACAGGCAGTAGAAACAAAAGTGAAACTGTTTAAGCAGCATATTCCAGAAGTCTTGAGGTCTTTCTGAGTGTAGCCTTCATTGATTTGAGATCTGCCATACCATTCTCTCACAAGAAGGGAAAACCTATAATGGCAGCAGGCCATAAAAGAGATCTAGTTTGGGTCTTGTCTATCTCTGAGTTGTGAAGCATATGTATTAAAGTTATAACAACCAACAAGAATGCTCTTTTATGTAGAAATCCATGATTTAAATTCAGTCTTCCTGACTAGTGATTTAAATCAAATCCATACTGGAACAAGCTCTCTCTTATGGTAGTGGGTGGGAGATCCTGTTTAAGTTCTAGAAACCACAGTTCATAAAGAGCGGAATTTAGGAACGTAAATCCCACTGGAACTGAACAGAATTTGTGCTCTTAAGTCATTTAAAGGGCTTGTTCACACAGCAGTTTAATGTGCAGCAAACTGGGTTGTAAATCTGCAGCATTCTAGTTTGCTGTGCACTAACACTGTGTGTGGACCTGCCCCTGTACACTAAAAGTTCTATAGTGTGCTTTGACTTGCGAATGCAGTAGGTCAAAGCGCACTATGAAACTTTCAGTGGATTGTAGTAGGGTCCTTGCAGCCAGTTAGTGCACTGCAAGCAAGAACATCTGCTTTCTGTGCACCAAATTGCTGTGCGGACAGGCTCTTAGGCACTTCTTTAGAAATATGGGGTGGCATTTTCAGAACTTTCTGCAGTTCTCCCAAAACTTGTGTTTGAAATTAAGATGAAGCTTTCAATTTGTCTGTTGTATACAAAACTTGCCCTTAAACCTAAAATTGTTTAGAAGAAACATCTAGTGAAACTGAAAGTCTAGCATAAAGCAACTTTGAAACTAGTAAAATTGTAACTTTGAGGATGTTAAAGCTATATTTGAGCAGAAAGTTTCAAAATCTTTGTAAGAAATTACCAGAAGTATTACCTTACTGAATTGAAACTCTGAAGTATATTTTAATTTGTACTGAAAACTCTTGGATCTGGTAGTATGCATTCCTGCCTGCACATATGATTTCTTCCATACTAGCAGCTGGAACAACACAGTATCCTCCTTGTCATGTGCATTGAATCTGAGCCAGCTACCACTTAGCCTGTTCAGTCATCCACCTGTTGCTTATCAGTGGGAAGCTATCTTTTGCTTGATAGGTTGATTTGTTTTTTAATGTGAGTGTCTAGCTATTCTATCTTTCATTGAGACAACAGGGGCTTGATCTTTCGAATGAGTCGGATAGGTGACACTTTCCCTCAGTCAGTCAGTGTTCCAGTCTAGTGTTAGACGTGGGTTTCTACATAGTGACTTTAGGATAAAACTTGAGAGGATTTGGTCACTTGTGGTTTTTACTCCTAGGGCGTGCTGTGTCCAGGCTAGAATCCAAGTGAAGTATTCCATTCTGTGTTGCTAATAGTCCCCTATTGTTTCAATTGGAGAAGGTATTCTTCACCCTCTCCCCACAGCTGAGTGCTAGGCTCTCTTTAAAGGGTTTGCCATTTTCTAAGCAGTGTGTGTGTGACCTGATCCTATAGGCCGGCATGTACATTCCCATCTACTTAACTGGGAGCTGAGCAGGTGGAAGGACTGTAGGATGAGGCCAAAACTTGTCAAGAGCTTTGGGAACTTTATTTGAGAAGTGCTCTCTAAATGTTGGGAAAAGGTTATTTAACAAGTTCTTCTGTGTCAGAGGAAGAGCGTGCAAGTCCTTTTCAAATCCACAGGTAAGCCCCCTCAGGCTGGTCCTCTGTATCTCAGGATACGTCTACACTACGGGATTATTCCGATTTTATATAAACCGGTTTTGTAAAATAGATTGTATAAAGTCGAGCGCACGTGGCCACACTAAGCACATTAATTCAGTGGTGTGCATCCATGTACCAAGACTAGTGTCGATTTTTCCAGAGCGTTTCACTGTGGGTAGCTATCCCGTAGCTATCCCATAGTTCCCACAGTCTCCCTTGCCCCTTGGAATTCTGGGTTGAGATCCCAGTGCCTGATGGGGCAAAAAACATTGTTGCGGGTGGTTCTGGATACAGCCTCACCCCTCATTTCGTGAAAGCATCAGACAACCGTTTCACGCCTTTTTTCCTGGGTGGACTGTGCAAACGCCATAGCACAGCAAGCATGGACCCTGCTCAGATCAAGACCGCAGTCGTGGACGTTGTAAACACCTCGCGCATTCTATGCTGAACCGGGACCTGCAAAGCCAGGCGAGGAGGAGGCGGCTACGGCAGAGCGGCGACGAGAGTGATGAGGACATGGACACAGAATTCTCTCAAACCGCGGGCCCTGCGCTTTGGAGATCCTGCTACAGGCTGAGCAAGTGCAGGATGGTGGTAGAATGTGCATGTGGCCCTTTAAAGGCGCTCTGGGGCACATTACTGACTCGCTCAAACCTCAGCCAAAGCAGTGTCCCCATTGTTATTGCTGCTTGCCGTGTGCTCCACAATCTCTGTGAGAGTAAGGAGAAGACCTTTATGGCAGGGTGGGAGGCTGAGGCAAATCACCTGGCCGCTGATTACGCGCCGCCAGACACCAGGGCGATTAGAAGAGCACACTGCAAAGCGGTGCGCATCAGAGAAGCTATGAAAACGAGTTTCATCACGGGCCAGGGTACGGTGTGACTGTTGTGTGTGTTTCCCCTTGATGAATCCCCCACCCTCCCACTTCGATTACAGCTTGCTTAAGGAAATAAAGCCACTATCGTTTAAAAATCATTTGTTCTTTATTAAAAAGTCATTATAAAAAGGAGAGAACTGACAAGGTATCCTGGGTGTGGTTTTGGAGGAGGATAGGAGGGAAGGAAAAGGCCACTAAAAATATTTCAAAGTAATGACAGCCTTTTGGTTGGGCTGTCCACGGGGGTGGAGTGGGCGGGTGCATGAGCCTTCCCCCACACATTCTTACATATCTGGATGAGGAAGATATGGAACGTGGTGAGTACTGAGGGTGGTGACACAGGGGCTGCAGCGGCAACTCTGTGACCCTGCTGCTGTTCCTGAAGCTCCACCAGACGTCGGGAGGATGTCAGTTTGATCATGCAGCAGCCCCAGCGTTGCATCCCACCACCGCTGATCTTCCTGCCTACACCTCTGATCTTTCTGCCGCCACCTCTCTCTCCGAGCATTCCCTCCTGTCCTCACGTTCACTGGCATCTTTCCTGTAATTTGATACCACGTCCTTCCACTCATTCAGATGAGCTCTTTCATTGCGGGTTACTTCCATGATTTCCGAGAACATTTCGTCTCGCGCCTTCTTTTCCTCCGCCTTATCTGAGAGAGCCTTCGGATGGAGTAGAGAGGCTTGAAAAAATTTGCAGCTGCATGAGGGAAATAAAAAAGGGAGAAGTATTAGAAAGATACATTTTACAGAACAATGGTTATACTCTTTCACAGTGAACAACACTATTCACCTATTTACGTAGCACATGTGATTTCACTACAGGGTTGCATTTTTTGCATCTTAATATTGAGTGCCTGTGGCTCTGGTGTTAGAGATCTCACAGACGAGGAGGTCCAGGCAGCAGAATTCGGCTTGCATGCGGCCATGGTAAAGCCATTGTCTTTCGGCTTCTGCAGCCTTCATAGACACAGTGCCCTCCTTTCCCCAAATACCTAAAGCAAAGCCCATTCAGTGCTGCTTTTTTCCTGTTAACATGCAAGCAGCAGCAAAACCACCCTCTCGTCCAATTCTCTGGGATGATTGCTTTACCTCTCCCCCCACTGCGTGGCTGGTATCATGGAAGATCACTGCTAATCACCCCCCTTTTCCGCCCCCCACCACGTGGCTGGTAGCAGGGAAGATCCCTGCTAGCCAAACGTGAAAAAAGCTCTGCACCGTTACCTCCCCTCCCCTCCCCCTGCTTGGCTATCTGCAAGGAAGGATTTCTTTCTTTTAAAGCCCAGTAGGAATGGCCATCTCTGTCCCTTAATTAAATTCCTGAATTTCAATTAGGTTACCATGACAATATCACTCTCCTGAGGATTAACACAGCCGAGATAAAACGGATGTTGCTTGAATGCCAGCAATCACCGGGACCATATGCAGCTAGCTTTGTCATGCAAATGATACCAGATTACTTGCTACATGCATGGCGTGATCAAGTGTCCTACCATGGTGGACGGAATAAGCTGCCTTGCCCAGAAAACCTTCTGCAAAGGCTTTTGGAGTACCTCCAGGAGAGCTTCATGGAGATGTCCCTGGAGGATTTCTGCTCCATCCCCAGACATGTTAACAAACTTTTCCAATAACTGTATTGGGCCGCGAATGCATCCCAAGTCCTCAGGGCAAATCAATCATTAAAAAACGCTTGCTTTTAAACCATGTTTTATATTTACAAAGGTACACTCACCAGAGGTCGCTTCCATGGCTTCATTGTCTGGCTACTGGCTTGGGAGGGCTGGGAGTGTAATTCTGTCTGGGTGAGAAAAAGCTCCTGGCTGTTGGGGAGAACTGGAGTGCTGTGTGCTCTCTGCAAGCTCGTCCTCCTCTTCCTTCTCCTCATCTTTCCCCGTCCGCAGAATCCTCAGCCATGGCTGAGATTACAACCCCCACCTGGAATCCACGGACAGGGGTGGGGTAGTGGTGGCGGACCCCCCGCGAATTGCATGCAGCTCAGTGTAGAAGCGGCATGTTTTTGGCCCTGCCCCGGACCTTCCGTTTGCTTCTTTTGGTTTTCTGGTAGGCTTGTCTGAGCTTAACTTTCACTCTGCACTGCACTGAGTCCCTGGTGTGGCCTTTCTCCATCATAGCCTTGGAAATTTTTCAAATGTTTTTTTCATTTCGTCTTTTGGAACAGAGTTCTGTTAGCACAGAATCCCTCCCCATATAGCGATCAGATCCAGTACCTCCCGTGTGGTCCATGCTGGAGCTCTTTTTCGATTCTCAGGAGACTGCATTGTTACCTGTGCTGATGAGCTCTGCGTGGTCACCTGTGCTGGTGAGTTCTCCACACTGGCCAAACAGGAAAAGAAATTCAAAAGTTTGCGGGGCTTTTCCTGTCTACCTGGCCAGTGCATCCAAGTTCAGATTGCTGTCCAGAGCGGTTACAATGGTAGACTGTGGGATACCGCCCAGAGGCCAATACCGTTGATTTGCGGCCACACTAAGCCTAGTCCGATATGGTAATACCGATTTCAGCGCTACTCCTCTCGTCGGGGAGGAGTACAGAACCGGTTTAAAGAGCCCTTTATATCGATATAAAGGGCCTCATTGTGTGGACGGGTGCAGCGTTAAATCGGTTTAACGCTGCTAAAATTGGTATAAACGCGTAGTGTAGACCAGGCCATAGAATCTAGTGCCTCTGAACCTAGAATTTTACTTTTAGTTGCATCCAGATTCTCATTTCAGACAAAACCTTAGAAAGCTCTTTTCCTCCCTCCACAGTAAGAAACTGGCAGTTGATATTTTTAAACTGTCATGAAATATTAATGAATGGAACCTTTTGGAGACAGTTCTTGGATTAATGCATCTTCCCGTAGACTGGTATAATTATTTACTCAGTTTGAAGGTACAGTAACACTGTTTCAGAACTATGTATACACAACCCAGAAGTCTATAACTCATTTACTGCTACACCTAATGTGAAAAAGTACAATTAGTTTATTTTTTAAGTGGTAGTTTTCAGGAATTATATAACGGACTCTTGCTGTCACCTCATGTGATGTCACTTGAGTAAGTTGTTCCTCGTGGGCTGAGAGAAGCTTGGAATGGAGAGTATTTACATTTCATTATGGTACCAGGAATCTATTCTCAGTTTCTTTCCCACCAAGGAAAAAAGCTTATCTGCAACATGTCAGCTATATCATTGCAAGCCGGCATTATTTTACAATTCTACTATACAGCTTGCATAGAAAAATAAACAGTGTCTACATCAAGATGAGTTTCTTGGAAGCCATTGTCACCTCAGATTGAGCTCCTTCTTGAATCTATGAGACCTCTGTTTATTACAAATTCTCACAAATGAAATAGCCTTTTTTCCTTCTCCTCTAAAAAGCTAGTCTTGGATTGACTCCATGCTTGTGGAATGATGGAGTCTGTCAATTAGCTTTCGAAGTTGGTGGTTTCAAATACTGCTGTATTGTTGCATTAATTATGTATGCTAATATCCTGGTCAAACATCAGACATCAGTTTTTGTCTCCTACTCTCAGTACCACATCAGTCTTCAATACACGCTATTGCTAGCATACCAAACCTTTGTTTTTTGAGAGTGCTTGGCCATCAGTGAATACACTGATATTAAATTCCTCACCCACAGATTCTCAACATTCAAACAATTCAGTCTCGTAGAGAATGTGTTCTCTAGTGTTAGCCCATGAGTGAGGACCAGAAGAGAACCCATGCTTCAGAAGTTTGCCATTGCATTCAGTGTCAGAAATGGTGAAGAAGTCACTGCTGTAACTTTGCCAGCTGTGGTATTTCCCTCTCACATAGAGGCAATAGCTTTAGAGGATAGTGACTATCTTTGAGCCATACTTCATTGTATTGTGTAAAGGAATGGTCTGTCTTACTCTTGTCTGCTTTTCCTGTCAGCGCTTTGCAGACTTTAGCTAGTGCATTAGCTACCAATGGCTTTGATTACAAGAGAAATCAGGTGGAATGTCCTTGTTTTTTCTGCTGCATCATCTGGCATTTTATGATTTTTGCTATTTGCTCACTGTGAGTTCACTGACGCTTGTGAGATGAGTGACTTGATTTTTGTCTTATTATAATCATGCTTCATTGTAATGACAGTGCACATGAGCCCAAGAATTAATTTTTCACCATCCTTCAGGGCAAATAGACTTGTCTTGGGAAATATATAGTTGTGCTGAAGTGATGTAGAGCTGGTCTCAGGAGTAGTCATTTTAGCTGATGATAGGGAACAAATCCAACAGTAGTGCGGGCATTGACTAGATAACCTTAGAAGTCCAAGTGTTCACCTGACCTGATCCGCTTGTCTAAAGGTCAAAACAGATATTGTGCAATTTCTGCCCAGATACTTCTAGTGTGTTTCACAGGGTCACTGCTTCTCATAGAATGTCAACGGTTAATTTTAAGGTGATGGCTGGCTGAAGTAAAAAGAGTGACACCTGTTTACCATGAATTGTTTTGTTAGCATTATCTTTTTACTAGGTTCAGTGGTCCCATGGACTTGCCTAATGAAAAAAAATGTTTGAGTGCTTGTATTTTATTCCACAATTAAATAAGGTACTAGATCTCATTTCACATCCACAAAAAAAAACCCTGTCAAACTGACAATTTAAGAGTTGAACTGTGCTGCTGGGCATTTAATATCAATGTCCCTTCTGTATCTAAATACAAAGTGTACCCTGCCTATCCTGTCTGTTAGCATCACTTACGCCACGAATTGTCTGACAGGAGTTGGTGCTGTAGGAGATAGAGTACAACTTTGTTTTTTAAATGTCTAGAGAGCCCACTGCTGCTGTGTCAACAAGGGAAGCCATCATTTCTACAAAATCACAATGTAAATAGTTCTATTTACCCAACTGTGGAGCTATACTTGGTAGTTGCAGTAACTCTCTCATCAAACCCTTCATCCTCACCTCCTTCGATATCTTAAACCTTGAGTGATTTAGTATCCATGTATTGTATAGAAAGACTGGATCCCACCTGTAAACATGGAATAACTGTTTCTGCAGAGTAGCAACATCCAATCCCATCTGTTCTCAAGTGCTCTGAAATTTATTTCTCTGTTGATGGTGACCTTTTGAACATGAGGGGAACATTTTCTAACAGATGATTAGAGGAGGGAAGTACATGCTGCCTGGTTTTTATTTTCAGCTTAGAGATGTTATTGCACAATGCATTCTTTCCTTCTCTGTAATTAAGATATTTTGTACCACTAGTGGGGTGTAGATATGGATGGAAACCATGGTGTAACCTTCTTTCCTTCTGTTTGTGCCTGGATATTTTTGTAGCTTGTGGCTACAAATCTATATCAGTCCGGTTCGCTGGGCAAGAAGGGTTATCTTGCACTACACTCACTATCCTGGATGTTGAAAAGCAGTGCAGCCCTAGCTTCCTCCCCAGATTACATGTCCAAATATTACTCCCGGGACACTTCCTGCACTCCAAACAGCCAGCTGAAGAAGTAGGAACCCTGTAGTTGCTCCTGAATTAAGCTCATAGTCATGGTTAATTAGGGACTGACCGTTCACCCAGTGTTGTGCCAGCAGAGGTGCTCAAAAGCCCCTCTTAAAATATTGCTAGCATAGTGAAGGAAGGATTGGAATCATTTCCTTGTTCTGCTGGAGCTGAGCTATTCCCCCTTCTCTGAATAGGGAAACTATTCTTTCCAGAGATGACGTCTCCAGGGCTTTTAAAAATACATAAGAGCAAGTTTTGCCTTTGCAGTCATGGGTGTGGTTTTTTTGAAAAACAGGCTCTTCATTACTATCCGCCCTCAAATCAAACTGAATGCTATGCTCCACAGGCAGTATATTCAGTGGTTTTCAAGTGGGATGTATGATATTTCTAGCAAAGGAATTTAATAGCTTTGTCCAGTAAAGCTACCTCCCTCCTTGCTTATTAGTGTTTCTGCTGAAATGAGCCATTTCCTGCCATCCCACTCACCTTCCTTTTTACAGCACACATCCCACTGGAAGCTGGTTTATAAAAGGGTGAAATTGAGACCACTTTACAAGAACATTGGCTACACATCATTGCATTCGCTTTTTACATCAAACCTGGTGGCCACCATCTTCCTGTTATATGTAACCTGTAAACCAATTGTGTGGCATTCTGGATAAGGACACTTAAAATAAGCCCCTTAAAGGCTAAAATGATGCTGTCATCTCTGTTAGGCTGCACCTGCTTGTTTGTTTGCTGTGAGTCTCTCAGTAGGCTCTATGCTGACTTCATGTCTGGTTACATTATTCAGATAGATTATACTGACCACTTTGGGGAGGTGGAGCACAGAAGGCAAAAATGGGATTATTCTAGGGGGAAAGAACTACTGTCAAGATATTTACTTAAGTTTGACTATATTATTTTTTTAAATGGAGATCCCCATTAAGTTCAGATTAAGTGCCTAAATTAAACCTAAATGTCCCTCCTAAGTGTTTAAGGTTATAATTACATGTTTTTTTTTCCCTCCTGTCAGAAATACACCGTGTCGAGAATAGCCTATTGTTGTCAAGGAAATTACATTGCCATTTTATGTGACTGGTAAGAATAAAGGGGAATGGTTGCTAAAATGCTGTTGCTGGGAGTTTGACTTTCTCTGAATTTAAAGTGGCTGTCCTGTTATGGACTCTTAAAGGATGGGTTTCATCATGGGCATGTCAGTGGATTTAGCATGAGGATCGTGAGAGCCCTTAGTATCAATTCAAACATAAGTGGCTCGAAAGTTGCTTGGTTTAGTAAACTCTTGCAGTGTTTTATAAAGTCCTTATATACTCTAGCTCAGGGGTTCTCAAACTGAGGGTCGGGACCCCTTGGGGGGGTTGTGAGGTTATTGCATAGGGGGCAGGGGTCACAAGCTGTCAATCTCCACCCCAAACCCCTCTTTGCTTCCAGCATTTATAATGGGTTAAATATATATAAAAAGTGTTTTTAATTTATAAGGGAGGTTGCACTCAGAGGCTTACTCTGTGAGAGGAGTCACCAGTACAAAAGTTTGAGAGCCCCTGCTCTATCGCCTCTTAAGTTCAGGGCACAGTGGAACAGCTCTCAAAGGCCAGGGTCTTTGGGTCTGAGTCCGGTCTTTGGGTCTGAGTCCAATCTTTACAGTGCTGTAGGTCAGGAGTCAGTGTAAGTCAGCAGAGATACCAGTGTAAAACAGCATTAAGAGCCACAGCTAAGGGACTGTGCTGCCCATTGGGCCCAAGGATATGGGCTCTGCCAGGCAGCAGAGTACTAGTGAACAGTGGGACCAGGAAGTTGCTGATGAACCCAGCTCCCAGGCTGTTGTGACCGGTTAAGCTTAGCAAAATGAGTTCCATCTTGACACACAGGCTTGGGTATGGTGAGAAGGAGAACAGCATCCTAAGTTGCCTGTGCTGTGAAGCTGGGAGGCACTTTCTCCCTTTGGTGAACCTCTTGTTTGCCAGTGGGGGAGCCGTGTTCCTATGAACTGACCTGAAACATCTGCTGTGGGCTTAACAGGTCTCAGGAAGCTTTGTAGGTGGAGATCATGGATGCAGGGGAATAGATATTGGGCCTTCCCAGTGCACACCAGCCCCAATGCAGAGCCCATTTTCTTGCCCCTCCTTAGGTACATTCTCTCTCTCTCTCTTCCCCCACCCCTTACTCTCCTTACCCGGTTTTATTTTTGCTGATGTTCTTTAATTACCCTTCAAGCTGTGAACGCTAAGGTAAATTGCACTGTGAAACATCCGATTATGCAAAAATATCCTTTAGTAGCATGTGGCTTATTATTTTTGCTAACCTTTTAAAATAGTCTAACCTTGGGGAAAAACAGTTCAGAATGATTTTTCTTCAGTGTAACATTTGGAAAGAAATATTAAATTCTCTAGTATCTGCAATTTACCTTGGCCCCTGGGGTTGTAAATAAGTAGTTTTCAGTGTTGGAGAGTCAGTTTCTTATTTTAGAGTTATACTTGAAATGCTGCTGATTTTGCTCCAGTACTAATTTTGGAGTGGGTAGATGCAATTTACTGTGTACAAGTGGTCGCCCTAGGCAGGTGTGATAATGGTAATTCCATTTTATTTCTGTTTAAAGTATTCCCACAGTTTACATCTTCCAGCTTGATGCTGCTACCCAGCTGTTAAATTACAGACACCAAATCTCTTTGAAGCATAAAGGCTGGGACATTGCATTTGAGGAAACAGGTGGGCTCTGGATACTGCAGAAAGACAGAGAAGCATCACTTCTACTCTACAGGCCTGTGGATGGACATTGGCAGGTTAGATGTACTCTGATACAATTGCCAATATCTTCTATCTGCTCCAGTCCTCTCAGTGAAAGGCAGAATAATTGATGAAAATTAAATGGCACAATCGCTTTAATGCATTATAGCTCTGAGCTGAGGTCAGATGTGGATCTGATCAGAGATGGGCTCATCCTGCTTCCCGCATTTGTGCAAAACACAGGATTCAGTATGACTCGCAGTCTCAGCTCAGGACATACCCAGATCTGACCTAGACGGGTCAGAATTGAGGTACCTGCACAATGGTTGGCAGCCTTAAACTAGCATCTCTGCTCTTAAGCATGAGTGTCACTCAACTAAAAAAAATACCCTGTACACTCCTCTCAGATTTGTCCCTTCTCAGACTTTTTTTCTGGGTGAGGGGCCCTCTGCAGCTCCCCACATCATCATCTTACCTTAACCCGGTGGTTAAACTAAAAGGGAGCATTGGGGAATACTGCTCCTTGTCCTCCCAAAATCCCAGTGAGAGCTCCCACTTTGTGGTTTTGAAAAACTGCTTCCCTCCTAACTGGCTGGTGATGAAGGCTTGCTGGGAGGGGGGATTTCAAATGGGAGCAGCAGGAGGAGCTGCGTGACTGAAGTCAGTCTTACTAGTAGGCTGAGCAGCTGTACTAGTTTCTTGGTTGTAGTCTACCACCCTAACCATGTCCCAGCAGCAACTGACTCTACAGGAGGAGTGTCAGCTTCCGCACTGAAGAGCGTGACACACTGACATAGTGCTGCAGCCCAGGAAAACTACCTAGCCTCAGTCCATCCCAGTGAGAAATGTGCTAACTCCATTGCTAAAGTGTTTTTGGTGGTAGGGTGTAGATTCTGCTAGTGGCCTTCAAGAAGAGAGAGCTAAAAAGAAAATAAAGCATGGAGAAAAATATGCCCTGCCTACCCTTTTCTGTACCTATCTCAAATGGAACTTCTGTGAGGAGGGAAGAAACATTGGTGGCACTGTTAGTATCTGTTATCATTCCATTGAGAACTGAGTCACCAAAGCTGAAATGTGAGCTATCAGATTCCCTCTAGTAGCCATTAGATTTCCAGACAATAAGTTCATCACCCTTGTAAATCTAAGAGTAGTAGGATATAGTTGGAAAGTTTTCATTTTAAATTTGTTTCATGAGAGTGTTCTTGGTTCACCTCTTCCTCAAGCTATTTCTTTACCTCATTGATGTCTAGAAAATTGATTCCCATTTTTCCTTCAGATCCTTGGCAATCTCTGTTTTCCAGGCTGCCTTAGGTAGAACATGGTGACCACATGCCAGGCCTCAGTGATGAGTTTGTGGGAAAGAAAGGTGTTCTGTTAGATTTCCCTTTTTTCATGGTACTCAGTTGAGGCTTTGCATTTCTCAGTGTGCTGGTCAGTGTGATGCACTTTGTATGATTGCTGCTGAGGAGCATAGTGAATAGGTGTTCTTTCCTTTCCCAGCCCGTCGCTGATGACAAAGGATTAATGAAAATGTCAAAATACCTGCACGACAACTGGACAATGTTCGAAGGTGAGCAACTTTGTCGAAAGGGCCAGGGAATGTGTTACAGGGGTGAAAGCACAAGGGAAGGAGTCGGATGAGAGTTCTGTTCATGGCTCTCCTTCTGGCTCTGGACAAATCACTTAGGATCTGTCTATACTGAAGTTGGGAGCTTAAAGGCAGCCCCTGCATGTCTAAGTTGAGACACTTTGAGAAGACAGTACAGGGAAGCTTGCCCAACCACTCTGTGCTGTACCTGAAAATGAAAATATTAAGCATATATTTTGGTGGAGGTTTTGTTTATGGTTTTTTCCTTGGTTTTTCTAGAAAAATGCCTTTAAAAATGCCTGGTTCCTGCAGGCTAATTAAAAAAACAAACTTAATTAGAATCACCAAGGGTAGGTGGGGTAAGAGTCAGTGGATGCCTTGCTATATAGACAGGTGTAGCTTAACTCTGTGCATGATTCAGGCCTCAGGCTAGGATGTTGTGAAGCTTGTTTCTTTTCCTTCTTTTAAAACCCTAACTTCCATCCTTGGAGGGCCATTATATATGCAAAAAAATTATCAGCCCATGTAATTTGACAGAGTTGCTGGAAAATAAAATGTAATAACTTTAATATCTAATCTAAGGAGTATTTTCTGTATGCCATTGCTGTGAAAATCTACCTTTGAAGGTAGATTTCTGCATCCATTAGAAGGGAATGTGTTTGTAATGCCTGTGCTTTACACAGCTCAGATGTTTCAAGGTAGATCCATTTAAAGGCAGGGTACCGAGTGAGAATGAATACAGAACTATAGTGGAAAACAAGTCAATTCTGAGAGTTACTTTCCAGCATAGCTAATTACCATAATGTATTATAATAGTCTCTGGGTATCTGCAGCTGGGAAAGGATGACTATTCAGAGCATAGTGATTATTATAGCTAATTAGCGAGAGGAGGCTCAGTTGATGAGCACCTATTTCAGCTGTGTAATTAGTGCTTTTACAGATTATGAAAAAAGGTACTTACCCTACTTGATAAAACGATGAGATTGCTTGTGTTGCTTCCTCCCTTAGACAGCTGGTGATCATGGAATCTGTAAGACCTCTTGTAACCTAAGATTATAGAAGCAGAAATTGAATACTTAAACCTTCAGTTGAATAAACTGTTGCCCCTGAAAAGAGATTCTGCAAAACCTTAACATAGTCCAGTCCGGTGGAAATTACAGTTGATAACGTAGCTTGATTGTTTACTCACTAATGTTTCTCTTCTTCCTGCCCACACCTGTCTGTTTCTCCTTTTACTTACAGTTAAGGATTTTTTTTAGGGGGGCGAGGGGGAAGGAATCACAGATGGGAATTAGATCACGCCCATTAACTGCTTCTAGAAACACAATAACTCTAACCTGTCAGTTTTAGTCTATACTCCCCAGAGTAACCTTCCAATTATCTTCCTTGACTGTTCAGGAATTTTACAGGAACGACAGATGCATCATGCTCTGAGTACATTTAAACATAATCTTTAAGGATGTAATAGGCTCACAAAGGAGTGGCGGAACTTGCAGCGATCAGTACTGGGAAGTTTGTGTATGCTTATTTCATAATGTCCTGTCTGAATTTTCTAATGTGTGTATGGTGTTTTTTGTTTTGTTTTGTTTTGTTTTTTAAATGCAGGGAATATCAAACTAAATACAGTACTCTAGCTGGAGCCTGTGCAGTGTTTTGAACATTGTGGAATAATTCCGATTCTTTAATGCACTTCAAGGGGGTCTTTAGTGATATTACGAAGACCAAGGTTTTCAATAGAAGCCCAGAGTTAGAATTTTTATATGCTCCTTGACCCTCATTGATGTCAGTGTGAGCTGTTGGGTGTGCAGTACTCTTGAAAAGTCAGGGAGGCCTAAATATGGATTTCAAATTCTAACTTTAGGCTGTTAAAAATCTTGGCCTTGGTATGTACGAGTGTAATAGTGATACTTGTTGAGTGGCTCACCACATTTAAACAGAATAAAAATGTTGTGCATTAAGATATCTAGAATTATGGTGCAGGAGTAAGGAATGTTTTGTTTAAAATTTCAGTGCAAGAAGTAGTTGGAAATAGTGCTCAAAGCATCCACATTGTCTTGTTTTTTCTGCCACAGGTTCTGTTGAGACAGAAAGTTGCTACAGCAGTCTTTACAAGGCCTCATTCGACAACATGGCTATCTATCTACAAAAGAAAGAGGAAAGACTACAGCAGCAGCAGAAGAAAAGAAAAGAGCTGCAGCATGAATCTAATAAACAAACTAAAAAGATCAGAACAAGAGAATCATGCTAACCATTAATTGCACCATTTGCTTGTAACTTCTACAACACTGAAAGAAACCGATATAAGCCCTGAACTTTTTTTTTTAAGCAAAGTGAATAACTGACAAACATCAGCATTCAGTTTGCATGTCAGATAGGGAACAGCTTTAATGAATCAGGTTAATTTTCTTGTAATGACAATATCCTGCTTGCAACAGATATTGTATTTACTGTATATATTGTTCCTTGCCATTTGTTCTATCCCAACAGTTGGATACCTTAGTACTGGTAATGCAGTTTAGGTAATCTGAAGCACAATATCTTCATATTGAGAGAGTGCTTTACTTGGAGAATGGGATTTCTCTTATCTACTGGACTCCACGTATAACCTACTTTGGGGCTGGTTTCCAAAAGAAGAAAGTGTGCTAATTAGAAGTTGACAGGTATTTTAGTTTTTGTTTTAGACAGTTCATTTAATATGGCAGCCTATAAAAGGATAATCATGAAAAGTTAGTCTCTTAAAAAACATTTTAAAATACAATATATAAGGCTGTAACTGGCAGGCCTTTATCAATTTATTTTTATGCTTAAACTACAGATTCTGTTATGAATTCTGTGTTAGTACTTAATCCAGCACTGTTTACTCAGAGCAGTGCAGGACTAAATTTTACATACTGTAAAGCAGCAAAAGGTGTCAACTAAACCCCAATGCCATGGGAAGAAGACTGGTTTGCTGCGTTCTGACTTTTCACCTTATCTGTAGAAATGGTTTCAGAAGACCCAGTGCAATATTATGTTGTGTGTTCTGCTTTTTGCGACAGAAGCGTCATTTGATGCTAGCTAAGAAATAAAAATCTTGACTAACAGTTGAGAGAATCTTATGGCATTAGTTGTTACTTCATCACATACATTTATTTAATGGCAGAGAAACTATATATCAGAACACAACTTGTCTTCATGGAATATAGTGTACTTCAGATGGGATTGTAAAGCTGGGTGTATAAATCTATATGATCATTCAAAACATGAGAAATTATAACCTGAAAATCTATCCAGGTACTTATATGGCTCATCACTGTGGGATCTGAGCCTTTTTAGTTAAGTAATAAAACATTGCATGCAACTAATATACAAGAAATTGGTAAGCTGCAAAGGAAAACCACTTCAATTTATTTCTAGAGTATTATCTGTTAATGATTAACAAAGCAGAACCCACTACTTATATCCAAACACTTAACCTTTTGTGTTTATTGCTGTTTAATCAATTTTTTTAAAAAGCCTTTTCATGAACACCTCATTTGAGAGTCCCACTTAAGATGGAAGCATTATATGCACCTACCATGGAACCAGCAAATACATCGCTACCCCGCTATAACGCAACCGTTCGCATATAGCGCAGTAGCAGCAGGGCTCTGGCGGCACTTTAAAGGGTCCGGGGCCCTTTAAGTCACCGCTGGAGCCCTGCCGCCACTACTCCAGGGCTGTGGCAGCGAGACTCCGCTGGCGATTTAAAGGGCCTGGGGCTCCCTGCGGCCGGAGCCCCGGGCTCTTTAAATCACCGCTGCAGCCCTGCCACCACTACCCTGATATAATGGCGTTTCACTGATAACGCAGTAGGGATTTTTGGCTCCCTACAACCACGTTCTATCGGGGTAGCGATGTATCCTAAATTCATCTTAATGATCTAAGCTGGATTTCTTTCCATATTGCTTTAGGAGTCTGCCTTGTGCCATGACAAAGCTTCCATTCATGTTGGAGTGTGATGCATCGATGGACAGTCAGAGAAGGATTGTCCACCTGTTTGTTCAGTGCCCTGTAGAATAGGGCCTTTATCCTGGTTGAGACCTGTGGGTACTATCCTAGTATAAAATGGGTCTATTACTAAACTTCATTGCTATCAGGACTCCGCTGAGATATTGCAGGAATGAAGGTAAATGTGCAGCCAATACTCTTAATAGTACATTCTAGTACTCAGTATTCCAAAGTGCTGTACAGTACCTTAGTCAATGCTCATTGTGCTATGTAGATGAAGCAAATATTCTCGTTTTCAGATTGGAAAAACAGCCAGAGGGGTTATGGCTAGAATGAGGAGTCTAACTCCATTATTTGACTCACTACAATAAGTGGTCTGATTTTTCAGAGGTGCTAAGCACTCACAGCTCTCCCTGGCTCCATTACTGAGCTGCAGAATCTCAGTGCGTCTGAAAATCAAGCCCCATGTTGGTGCCTGAACATGAATGCAGGGGCTCAGCTGTAGACAATCAAGTCTGAAAGCTGCTTGCCAAGATTAGAATTCCAGAGTTACCTTAACCCTGGTTCATGGTGAGGGTTGTGGGTTTAAGTTCTAGTCCTATGACTTACTGTATTTCATCATGTTTTTAGTGTCAGTGCTGTAGTTATTGGTGCTGTGTCACTCCTATTGGCCAGCCTGTGATGGATAGAAGCTGCTATCTCTGAATACTGATACGTAATAATAGTGTCAATATTGTAAGTGACATGGTCAGTGAAGTAAAGTTAACTCTGGTAGCTTATTGGAATTTCCTGTAGGACTGTTGAGCTAACTTCATAGGGGCTGTGCGAAGAGCAGACAGGAAAGCAACACAACTAGATCTAGGTAAGGAAAGGATTCCCCCCAGCACAAATGTGAAAGGCAGTGGAATAAGCTGTTGGCTTCAAGGATCCTGTCTTCAAAGAAGATGCAAGCTTCTTTAGCCAGGCTAAGAGTCTGGAGATCAAAAACACTAAAGAGTTGAGTGGTTCCAGGTGGGAAGGAGTGTCCTCACTTGTCCTCAGAAGCTTCTAGGGAGACAGGTTGACAAAGATTCTCTGTGGAGAGAGTCAAAAGGGGGTGGGCCTTCCCAGACTCAGGGAATGGTAGTCCTTGGGGGAAAGTTAGGCACACATTCAGTCTGTTTGGATGTTTTCTCTTCAAGCCTTTTGTTCTAAATGCTATGCTTTAAGGAGGTGGTCTGGTTTGTAAATTAACCACTGTCATTGCTCTCACAGAGAACTGCAAGGTCTAAGCCTAAGCCAAGTCTGCTGCAGCAATCACTATTAGCCCAGGCCCAGTGTGGCAGTCCTCTTGTACTATGTGGGAAGGTTGTGAGATTCCACCTGGAGTCAGGTGATGGTGAGAGGCCCAGGACCTGAAGGGGTGCACTTGCTGTGACCAGAAGGTGTCCGTGGTGAAGTGTGTCCAATAACTGACCATACCCTGTGTCTGACTCTGGCCTTAATTCCCCTTTTCGGTTATCTGAAGTTCCATTCATCAAAGATTTTTGCACTGTGTTTACAAACACGAACTCAAACAACTAGTACTTTCAGGAGGATATAAATTTTTGGAGAGGAAACGAGACTGTATATTACAGAATCAAGCAGAAATTATGGGGACTAAAGCTCTAGAGAGAAGTGTTAATGTTTCATGTTCTGCATATTGTATAATAACATGAAAGGATTTCATGCTTGTAAACCTACTCTGGCTACTTATTAAGTAAACTATTTACAGAGCTACTGCACCTGCGGCTAACATTCTAGCTATATGCAGACAGGCTTGCTTCCTGGTGCCTCCTTCACTCCTGCAACATGTTCTCCTCCCTCTGTGTTCCATGCTGGTTCTTACAGTTATGCTCTTTCTAAAGGATTGAAGATTTGGTAACATAAAAAGTTCCTAAAGTCAGAAAGGAAGATGGATTCTTTTCACCTATATTTAACATAAAGGGATTCAACTTTGACATTTCCAGAGCATCTGTTTTTTCAGTTCTTGTAAAGTGCCTAAGTTACCCTAGTTCTGATATCCTGGTGCAAATAAATAAAGCCAGCATTACACAATTTTTCCCACGTACCCTCCTCCCCCAACCCAGTGATATCTTGCGCAACCCCAGGGGTACGCATACCAGTTTGGGAACCCCTGCTTCACATGGTTTCATAGAATTGTGGCCTTTCGGGGGGAAAAAAAAAAAGCAATATACTATGATTCTTTCCGGCTAGAGTAAGCAGGACTTTATAATAACCCATTTTAGAATACCTTTTTTTTAATAACAAAGTTTAGGAAAAATTAAATTAATAGTGCCTTTAAAAAAATAAAGTCACTGGGGCAATCTATTTGCTCTAAAACAGTGGCTCTCAAACGTTTTTGCTGATGATCCGTTTCACACAGCAAGTCTCTGACTGCGACTCCCTTTATAAATTAAAAACTTTTTTTTATATTTAACACTATTATAAATGCTGGAGGCCAAGTAGGGGTTGGAGTGGAGGCTGACAGCTTCTGACCCCACTCTCCCTCATGTAATAACTTCATGCCCCCCTGAGGGGTCACAACCCCCAGTTTGAACCCTTGCTCTAAAATGAAGGTGACAAAAAGTCATAAGTTTTTCTCACTTTTCTATAGAAGCTTTAATGTGAGAGGCTGACCTGGAGGGGTAAATCATGCATACCTTACTCATGCATGTAGTTTCGCTGCTGTCAACATGACTACTGGTATGTGCCAGGCAAGAAGGATTTGACCTGAGGTAGGTTGTGACAGACTGACAATGCACTCGAATATCCTGAATGAAATGTTAAGTTAAAAACTTACCGAATTAGGGATAATACCGTAGATGTATAGTGTATTAGAAATGCAATTTTTTTTATGTACTGTTGTGAGATTGTATAGAATCTCTTTAGCAGAAGACAAGATGAATGCAATCTCATTCAGGGCTTTTTGGAACAATACATGTGAAGTGGATTTTTCTAAAAAGTACCTTGAAATGAGGGGAATGCAAACCCTTTTGATATTATGCTCTGGGGAGGGAGACCCATTGTGTACTAATTACCTGCTTCGGAAAACTCTAGATCAAAGAACCCTGATTTGTATAAAGGGTGGATGGACTGTGCTTGGTCTGAGCTGAAGCTGTGATGAACTTGTAACCACACTGAATTGCCTGGTGTGGGTTTTGAAGGACTGCTCCTGCCAGAATCCATGTTAGGATGGGAGTGCTTCTAGGTTCTTTTATTGCTTTTAATGTTCTCGCTGTAGTGCTTTTTACCTTAAGTATAAAGTTTAGGCTTGTTTAGAAAGATGGGGGTGGTACTGGTGCCGGTTGACAATCCCGGTTATTCTCTGAAAAGAAAGTAAGCAAGTGTCCTTGGGCAAGCTGTTTGTGCTGGGAAATACACAGTGGAGGTAGGGAACTGTGCAACCTAGGAATACCCACCCTGGTCACATGGGAGACACACACACAGGTCTCAACCCAGAAAAGCAATGATTGGAGAACTGGAAGCCAAGAGCAAGTGCTCTTGCTGAACCACTGAGGGGAGATACAGCTGCAGTTGTCCTGACCTGTGACTGTAGGTATTTTATAGATAGGGGAAAAAACAGGTAGAGAGGTTAAGGCTCAAAGCTACCAGGCAGGCGCCGCTCCAGGCATCACTGGAGTGCTCCCCGCTGCGTACTGCTAGGAGAAAAACTTCCAGCACTGGTGCATCTGGTGAGCATGCGCACCTATTGTGGAATAGACATGAGCAACACATCTTGAAGATACCTTTTCCATAACTGGTTAACTGTCTTTTTTCCATGGTACGTAAATTTTAGCCTAAAGTGTGGGTCAGGTACCTAAGTCCTTTTGTGAATCTGGGCCTATGTGACTTGTCCTAGGCCTCAGAAGAAGGATGAGGATGAGAGTTAATGGTAGAAATGGGCTTAGGAACCAGGAGGTCTTGGCTCTCAATCCATTGCTATATTATAGCTCTTTGTGAAAGCTCAAATTCTGGATGATTCTAGAGAAATGTAAAAAGCAGCTTTAATTCTTTAGTAAAAGAACTTACTCTTCTAAGGGCTTGTCTACACATACAGCACTCAGCTGCATGGATGCAGCTGCACCATGTCTGGTGAAGATGCTCTATACTGATGGGAGAGAGCTCTGCCGTTGGCATAATAAAACCATCTCTGCAAGAGGTGGCAGCTATGTCGGTGGGAGAAGCTCTCCCACCGACATAGCACAGTCCATACCAGCACTTATGGCGGCGTAACTTATGTTGCTCAGGGGGTGGTTTCTTTTGGGGGGTGAGTGACATAATTTTGGCGACATAAGCTGCAGTGTAAATCTAGCCTTGGAGTTCTATTATTTAATAACATGATCTATTTCGCCTGCTGTACTGAATGCTTTCCTGATTCTTCCTCTGTGTAAGAAATCTCACAACACCATTGCTTTTCAAATACTAATATTACAGTAATTCAGTTCCTTTCTCTTTCCCTGGTATGAATGCGTATGTGAATATGACATGGTGGGTACAGATTCCAGTAGCACTGAAGTGCCTTAGGGATTGTCTACACGAGAGAGTCATGGGGAGTTGGTGTAGAATAGCTAGTGTGGTTTAAATTTACACCCTACATATGGTGCAGTAGCTCCCCTTGTGGGTGCTCTTTTGGATTAAGCTAAACTTTGCAGAAAGCCACTTTGCAAATGGATTAACCTAATCTGCAAAAAAGGCACTCTTTAGTGTGGAGTAAGAGTGTCCACATGGAGTGTTAGCTATTGCTGAACAATTATCCTGCACTATTTTACACTAGCTATTCCAGGCTATGTCTCCATGTAGATAAACCTTTAGAGACAAAGTCTCACTGAAAGTCAATTGAATTTACATTTCTAAATGCCTAAAGTCTTCTCTACATGAACATTGAAGGGGCCATAATCCATTTAATGTGGTTGTAAAATCTTAAGTACAGTTTCTGTTAAGAACTTTTCATAAGAGGCCCGGATGAGGACTAGCTAACAAAGAACAATACATGGCTAAGAGAAAGCTGGGGTAAACAAACAACCTTGTGTGTTTCAAGTCAATAAGCGGAGTCAGCATGACTCCAGATAGTGAGTCATAACTGGGTGTCTTTATCACAAGTTATTGACACATGAAGCACTGAGAAGGGCCTCCAAGTTAACTCACTGGTACAGATGCCAGAACAGAGTTCAGGGAGAGGCCTAACATGATTGATGTGAATGACGACACCCTCCCCTCACAGATGAATGCCAATCCCAGTTCACAGAAATGCAAGGGTAAAACTATAAACAACTGTTATTGTTAGATACTAATTACTGCTTTTTTGCTTTAAATCTCCAGGAATGCTCCTGTTGGTCAGCCAGGAGAGCTGCTACCTCATTCCCCTGGACTCAAAAATTAGGATTTAACCTATATAGTTTAAGGTAATTACCCATTTGTCAGCAATATGTTAATTCGAACCAAGGGTGGAACCATTATGTAATCTTTTAGACCATTGGCTTATTGTGTTTGTCTTGTCTTGCTGTTAGAACCTATCCAAGGGCTTGGGAAAACCCATCCCCGTTGCTTCTCTCCACCCAAGGAGCACCCTATATAATATATTGTAATCAATTGTTCAGTGTCTCTGAGCCTAATAAGCAAAGTGACACTGCCAGCGCTGTGCATAATAAACTCCTGTGCTTGAGTCAACACGGTGTCCATTTCTGTTCCTTCAAAGATTTAGTTTGTGTTGAACTGGGATGTAAATCTACTCCAAACTAGTCTGTCATGCACTCAGTATCAGTGTGGATGCAGCTTATGTGCACTACCAGTTCCTTAGTATGCTTTGATCTAGTCCCATTTCAAAGCAGGGTAGATCAAAGCACGCCAAGGAACTGTTAGTGTACATCAGCAAGGTCCACCGAGACATTTGGTGCATTAACCTGCTCTGCAGGGTAGGTTTACACTCCTGCTTGCTGCGATCTAACTGTTCATGTAGACAAGCCCTAAATCACTTTTGAAAGTGGGATTTAGGAGCTTTTGGAAATTTTACTCAATTCCATCTTAGTGCTGAAATCAGAGCTACATTTTCAGGTTTTCCTGCTCCAAAGAATACAATTGAGCAGAAATAGACATTAATACACATGAATCATGGAGTAACTGGCCTGATATTGTTAATATTGATAGTAAGTCTAAGATTTCCCAGGAAAAGACAAACTTATATGGTTGACAGAGATTTGTCAGGAGATATACTTCAGCAAATAGAAGCTTCTGCCTAAGTATATCAAAGAGGTGTGTAATGAAGTCTTGCCCTATCCTATTTAATATTTTTATTAATGATATGGAAGAAAAAATTGTCACTGTTAAAGTATGTAGATGACACAAATTAGAGGACTTGTAAATAATGAAGGGGACAGGTCACTTATACAGAGCAATCTGGATTACTTGGTAAGGTGGTCTCAGGCAAACAATGGGCATTTTAATATGGCTAAGTATAAATGTATACACCTGGGACCAAAGAAGGTAGGCCATGCTTACAGGATGCAAGACTATCTTGGGAAGCAGTGACTCTGAAAGATTGGGGGTGAATAGTCAGCTGAACATGAGCTCCCAGTGCAACACTGTGGCCAAAAAGCCTAATGCGATACTTGGCTGCATGAACAGGGGAATCTTGAGTAGGAGTAAAGAGGTTATTTTACCTCTGTATTTGGCATTGGTGTGCCTGGAATACTGTGTCCAGTTCTGGCGTCCACAATTCAAAAAAGGGTGTTGATAAATTGGAGAGAGTCACGAGAATGATTAAAAGATTAGAAAACATGCCGTGTAGTGACAGACTCAAGAAGCTCAATCTATTTAGCTTAACGAAAAGAGAAGGTTAAGGGGTGAGTAGATTACAGTCTGTAAGTGCTGACATGGAGAACAAATATTTAATAATGAACTCTTCGCTCTAGCAGAGAAAGAATCCAATGGCTGGAAAGTTGAAGCTAGACAAATTCAGATCAGAACTATGATGTAAATTCTACAGTGAGAGTAATTAATCATTCAGACAAATTACCAAGGGGCATGGTGGATTTTTCATCACTGACAATTTTTAAATCAAGATTGGAGGTTTTTCTGAAAGCTATGCTCTAGAAAAAATTTGGAGGAAGTTCTGTGGCCTGTGTTACACAAGAGGTCAGACTAGATAATCAGAATGGTCCCTTCTGGTCTTGGAATCTATTAATCATATTATCATTAGACAGATGCACAGGAAATGTGGTTGTCCCTAGTGGCTGCTATTTCTTTGGAGTCAGGTAGGTTCAGACATAATGGGCTTGTTTCAAGAAGGTGATGTAAATTTTGCACATGTAGAAACTAAGAACTGTGTGCTAATGTGTATAGTGATAGGGATGTCTCCAAGGGTCTGACAATTACAGTACCTTGTGTTTCTGCTGTCTGTTGTATTTGTGTATTGTTTCCACATTAGCTTGTAACCCATTGTAACCCAACTCTTTGCTCTACAGTGCCCAGCACCACAGGGACCTGGCTTTTAGGTGCTACCACAGGATTAGCAAGAATAATTATAATTAATACATAGGCTACCACAAATGAAACTATATACATACAACACTTTCCCAATCTCACATACAGGAGTTCATACACTTGAATGATTGGCTTACCAACTCAAAAATGGGAGGAGAGTGCTGGAGTTACAAAGACAAATTGCAAGCAATGTTTCTTTAGTCAGATAATGTTAAATAAAAGCCTCATTATGTATTTAAGGAAGCTTGGACTGAAATATGAAAATAAGCTGAATTTCCTCTATTGAGAGGATGAAAAGGATGGTTGAAAAAGAATTTCAAGGTCCCATAAGAGAAATGTGGCCCTATCTTGTTCCCATTGACCCCAGTGGACGGAGGCTGAGGGACAGGGAGCTCATTGGCTGTATGTGGTTGGAGAGTGATTTCATGGCACTGAGTTGTTCAAAACCAGGCCTCTTCATTGGCAGCCAACAAACTAGTTTATAGAAGTGTGAATTTGTTGACAGTCTTATGCAGTTACTGATGTGCCCCTAATGTTACTGAACTTTAGCCTTGAATCACTCTTAACCCTGCAGAAGAAATTGGTCCCACATACCATAGCATTTCAGGGACACTACTGTAATCATTATTTGGGCACAGATCTATAGTTCAGGTTAAATGAAAAACAAGCTAGAAATTTAGGCCCAGATCCTCAAAGGTATTTAGGAATCTTTGAGGAGCTGGACCTCTGCCTCTTGGTTACGTATGAAAAAAGCCACATCTCTTCCCTGCAAAATCACAGCAATTACTCAAAGTAAAGAATTAATTTTCTGAGACTCCAAAATGGCTCCTTTAAGAAAGTCAGACCTTTTTTTGTTGTTGATGTTTCATATGATCTTAACAGAATAATGCAAATTCCTCAAACTTTGCATTTAGGTAAAGGTCACTGAACACTTGTGTGTGTTGGCTGCATATAAAGCAGCTTTTTTTCCAGGATTAATGGTCACTTTTTGCCATTATTTTTTCTAATTTAAAGTGTTTTCTTCAGCCACTGCTGCAGGGCCGGCTCCAGGCACCAGCATTCCAAGCAGGTGCTTAAGGCAGCAATCTGCAAGGGGCAGCAGTCTGTGTGTTTTTGCCCCCAAGCAGCACGCTAATTGCCACTGCAGATGGCGGGGGCAGTCCGTGTGCCGTTAGGGCAGCACGCACATTTCCGTGGTGGCAGCAATTCAGTGGCAGTTTCTGTCTTCAGCCGAAAGACAGAAGCTGCGCTGCCATGGCCAGCTGAACATAGAAGCTGCTGCCGAATTCCCGCTGCTGTGGAAATGCGTGTGCTGCCCTAATGGCACACAGACTGCCCCCACCGTCTGCAGTGGCAATTCGGCGTGCTGTTTGGGGTGGCAAAAATAGTAGAGCTGGCCCTGCACTGCTGAATAACATTCTACTTCAAGGGTGAATGGTTATATCATGAGGAGAAAAAATGGGGAAAAAAATTCTAACGTGTCTTTTTAAAAAAATCTAATCTGGCACCACAACTACTAATATGCCTTAACAAACATAAATCATAAATTTAGATATTGTATGTTGTCACAACAGGGAGCATTAACAACATTGGTTTTCCTGGGTATGTTCCCAGACTTATATATTGGATAATCTCACCAGCTGTGTAATGTATTTTACTCAAAATTCCTATTACTTATTTTCAACCATAATTCCATTTTAATGTAATTTTGGTCTGGGAACACCAACAATTTTCAAAACAGCATTGGCCTAGGAGATATACAGAAAAAGCTGTACACTAGTTGGTTGAAAGATATCCAATATACATTTTCATTGACAGCAATTTCTTGTCTTTGATTAAAAAGCAGGGCTGTTATGTAAGAAATTCATAATTGCTAATATAGTCTCTTCCAAAGTAGCACGCTAAGCATATGCCTACAATGCACTTAGACAGCCACAGCTGGCCTGTGCCAGCTGACCTAGACTCTTTGAACTAGTGCTGTGGGGCTGTTTAACTGCAGTGTAGATCTCCAGGCTCATGCTGCAGCCTGAGTTCTGGGATATGCCCACCTCACAGGGTCCTACAATCCATGCTCCAGTCCTAGCTCAAACGTCTACACTGCAAATAAACAGCCCCTTAGCCCAAGATCAGTGAGCCTGAGTTGACTGGCACAGGCCAGGTGTGAGTTTTTAATTGCAGTGTAGACATACCCTAAGGGAAGGCAGGCATGAAACAGCAAAGCATCTAATCTGAAGTGTGCTTATTAATTCATCCATTTCAGCATTACATTTCTGCAGACTTATTAGGAGCAGAGTATATGTTAAACTAAGCTTATCATCACTGTTGAAACCCAATTGTTTTGTCAATGCAATGCAAACCTAATTTTTTGTCCTGCATTTAAATAGGAACTGC
Source organism: Chelonoidis abingdonii (assembly GCF_003597395.2). NCBI lineage: Eukaryota > Metazoa > Chordata > Testudines > Testudinidae > Chelonoidis > Chelonoidis abingdonii. The sequence goes on along the minus strand of NC_133769.1, from coordinate 209,667,485 downwards.
AGTCCCAGAATCTTACATCAGCACGCTATCAAGATAGCGACTTCCTATTTGCGGTTTAGATAAATTTTTTTGTTATGTTTAGAGTCTATCTTTCTTCAGTACCCTAACTCTCCTTTATGACTCAAATCTTTTACATTAACGGGGAAAGGCTTTTTAATGGTCCACAAAAGAAGAAAATTAAGACAATGCATATGGACTTGCATATGGACTTTTTACCTTTAAAAAATGTTGGACTGATTTTCAAATGTCATAATCTAGCCAGCAGTTCATGGTGTCTCCTGTGTAATATTTAGATTTACCTGCAACAATGATCCATACTGTGTCCAGGAACTACAACTCATTTAAAAAAAAAGGATTAATTTTAAAAAGTAACCAAATATCCTTTATTTTCTACAGGCCAGAAACAACATCCACACAATCAGTTTCCTGAATACTTTGCCAAGGAAATCCACTAAGCTAAGCCAAAAATGCTTTTGTTTGATGCGACTTCTAGCACGAACAGTAGAAATTTCAGAGAGTTCTTGTCTCTCCCCAACTCTGTCAAGTTTCTAGAGACAGAGAAGGTATCTGTGTTTTAAATGCTACATTCTTATCCTAACACCAGATAAGCTTTAGTTGTTAGGCCACAAGATGAAATTATGAAACATTAGTTGCAAAGGTCAGAACAGAAAATTTCCTATGTTAAAGATTCCCCGATGGCCCTTCTCACTTAATTTAAAACTAGTCCTGGAGGATTTGTAGTTGCTGATCAAAAATGATCTCTCATCATGCAAGGCACTGTGATACTTCATGAACCCCTAAACCTTCCTCCATTGGCTGGTTTCCAGAATCAGCCTTCTCCTCTTTGAATGATGTGTGCTTAACACTGGAGGTTCTACAATTGAAAGATGGAGATTAACGTGGGCCCTTTGGCTTTGGGATGATGAGGGAAAGTCTTTTAGGTGAAAGGGTAACAGGTCAGAAACCTTAAGGAGCACGTTAGTCACACTGTGAAGCTTTGGCAAATAGTTTGGGGTGGTAATTATAAGCGTACTTTCCTCAAGTGGCAGACTGATTTAGGAATGCAGTGAAAATGGATTTAGTGAATCAAAAACAAAGCATTTTGCACCTACACTTTTTCCATATTTGAGAGGACAACTACAATATGGCTTTATGTAGAAAATAAGAGGAAAACATACTTTTGAATAAAAACATTTTCTTAATAAAAGGGGTGGGGGGGGGGATAAAAAAATGCAAGAGTGGCCCCAGGGATAGATGAGATTGGAGAAAATAGAGAGGAGATGGGGAAGGTCCATTAGAGGTTATATGTAAAGCCTACCCCTTCAAAATTATGAGATGATCATCTATCCCTAATGCTGAGGTTTGAGGTCCCCTACGTGCCCCCTTTGGATTACAAGTGTTCATTGGGAAAGTATGGGCGTTTAGGGTTTGATTTATGGGCTATGTTGGTATTTTATTTCTGGAGTTAAATAAGGGGAATGCCAGAAAGGGGAGGGATGCATGAAGGTTGGGGGACATGACTACAAGATATGGATATGGAAGCTTATAAACAGAAACTAAGCCATATTCAGGAACATAACACAATTAGAAATAAAGTAGACATTGACCACTCAGGGGTTCATGCCTCCACACAGTTAAAGTATCACAATAATTTTGAGGTTTTCAATACGATAAGTAGTTATTCTCAGTGGCTCATCCTTTTAAATAGGGTTGGATGTATTTGATTTTTATCCATATATGTTGGTAAACACCAATTTCATGCTCTCCTCCAAACCCATGAAAAATTATTTCCATTATGATAATTGAAATTTACAGATAGGCAAAGTAAGCAAATGCTGCTTGAGAACTTATTAAAATTTGATTTTAAAGATATTTACTTTGTATATTTTGACACATGATGTTGATAATTTGTGTTTTAGAGGTTCATACTCTCAGTTTATATAAATCTAGCTCAAATGAAAAATAATTAAGGATAGACAAATGTCAGACAGCATTTGGGAGTACTTGGTGTCATCCATAATGCCACATAAAAAACAACTATTTCTTTTATCACCACTTGACAAAGAGAAAGCTTTTGATACAATAGAGTGGAGCTTTCTTGTGTCAAGTCCTGTACCGTATGAACTATGGTCCCCAGTTCCTTCAATGGATAACTGCTCTTTACACCAGCCTAAGAGCAGCTGTGTGAGTTTATGGGATTAAATCTCCTTTTCAATTACTCAGAGGGACTAAGACAGGATGTCCATGGTCTCCTTTACAGCTTGCACTGGCCCTGGAGCTGTTCACACAGGGTAAGAAACCATGAATCTTTCACAGAAATAAAACTTGAAGGAACACATCATAAAATAGTATTATAAGCAGACAATATTTTTATCCAAACCAAGTATTTTCTTAAAATTAGTATCTAAAGACTTTGGAAAAGCATATGTGTCATGGTATAAAACCCGACTCTGAACCTTAGAGTCCAAAAGATGGAGTATCAGCATGAATTCCTCTAAGCTTAATTACCAGCTTAGATCTGATAGGCTGTCACCACCCAAAAGTATAGTGTTTTAGGACACTTCTGACTCCCCAAATCCTTCCCTAGGGACCACAAGACCCAAACCCCTTGAGTCTCACGACAAAGGGAAATAAACCATTCCCCCCCCCCACCTTTTCTTCCTCCCAGATCTTTCCCTCCCTGGGTACACTAGGAGATCACTGTGATTCAAACTCCTTGAATCTTAAAACAGAGAGGAAAGTCCCTTTTCCCCTCACCTAGAGGCAATACAGATTCAAGCTCCATGAATCTAAAACAAAGAGGAAATTCACCTCCCCCCCTCACCAATTCCCTGGTGAGTACAGACTCAGTTCCTTTGAGCCTTAACAAGGGGGGAAAAAATCAATCAGTCTTTAAAAAAGAAAAGCTCTTAATAAAAGAAATAAAAAGTAAAAATTATCTCTGTAAATCAAGATGGAATATTACAGGGTCTTTCAGCTTATAGACGCTAGAGAGAAGCCTCCCCCCCCCCAGCACAAATACAAAATAAAATCTTTCCAGCAAAATACACATTTAAAATTCTACCAGCCAGATACACATTTGCAAATAAAGAAAAAAATGAAAAAGACTAAACCGCCTTTCTACTTATACTTACTACTTAAACAGAAAATTAGAGAGTCAGTAGGTACGTCTGGTCACTCTCAGATCCCAGAGAGAACAACGGACAAACAAATAACACAAAACAAAGACTTCCCTCCACTGAGATTTGAAAGTATCTTGTCTCCTGATTGGTCCTCTGGTCAGGTGTTCCAGGTTCACTGCTTGTTAACCTTTTACAGGTAAAAGAGACATTAACCCATAACTATCTGTTTATGACAATATGGATTTAGAGTAAATTATGTCGAAGCTGAAATGCTAGCTATAAATTTGCCAGACTCTGAGAAGTCATCACTCCAGAAAACACTGGGTACAGATGGCAAAAAATTTTATAAGATACCCGGGCATTCAAATCTCAAACAATCTAGAAGAGCTCTATGATTTAAAATGTCAAACTACTACTTCAGCAAATGAAAAAAAACAACTAATCTTGAGTGCTAGAGGAAGTATGCAATTTCTTGGTTGGGAAGAATAGCTACAGTAAAAATGAACATGTTGCCAAGGATATTTTTTGTGTTACAAAATCTTTCCATGATCATAACAGGAATATGGAGGATGTTAGAATTTATATGGAAGAAGAAAAGAAAATCAAGAGTGAGTATAAATACTATGCACACCCATTTAACAGGGCAGACAGGCTGTTCCAAATATTCTATGCTGCGGGTGGGCAAACTTTTTGGCCTGAGGGCCACATCAGGGAATAGAAATTGTATGGTGGGCTATGAATGCCCACAAAATTGGGGTTGGGGTATAAGAGGGGATGAGGGCTCTGGTTGGGGGTGCAGGATCTGAGGTATAAGAGGGTGCTCTGGGCTGGGACCAAGGGGTTTGGAGGGCAGGATGGGGGGATCAGGGCTAGGGCAGGGGTGCAGATTTTGGCTGGGGGTGTGGGCTGTGGGGTAGGGCTGGGGATGAGAGGTCTGGTTGCAGGAGGGTGCTCCAGGCTGGGATTGAGGGGTTTGGAGAGCAGGAGTGGGATCACGACTGGGGCAGGGGGTTGGGGAATGGGGTGAGGCTCAGGAGTCCAGCCTCTGAGCGGTGCTTACCTCAAATGTCTCCTGGAAGCAATGGCATGTCCCTTCTCCAGCTCCTATGTGGAGGTGTGGCCAGGTGGCTCTACACGCTATCCTATCTGTAGGCACCACCCCTGTAGCTCCCATTGGAGCTCTGGAGGGGGACACTGGAGCACGTAGGAGCCGGAGCGGGGCCATGCTATGGTTTCCGGGAGCAGCGTGGCAAGGCCCCCACCCCAGCTGTAGTGCTAGAGCAGCCTCCTGACCCAGCGCCCTGGCTGGAGCGCCGGAACGGGGCAAGCTCCGGCCCCTGCTCTCCAGTGGAGCTCAGGGCCAGCTTAAAATGGCTCGCAGGCCAGATCTGACCCACAGACTGTAGTTTGCCCAGCCCTGTTCTATGGTATTATCAAGACAGCCAGCTCAAAGCAATATTGGACTGGAGGTGCTCTAACCCAATCAAAATGGATTAGTAACAAAATTCACACCCTCCAAACACTTATACACATTATTTAGCAAAGGCTACTCTGTGGGATAGAACTAGATGCCTTATCTCCACTACACAGTTTAATCAACAAAACAGCGGAGGTGTACACACCAAAATGCTCCTCCTGCTGATGTAACTGCCCTGCTTTGCAGACACAATAAAACTATCTTGATGAGCAGCATAGAATTTTTTGTGACATAGTTAGAGTGACACAGCAACAGTGTAGACACCGTATTTAGTTATATCACCCTAACTGGCCTGCAGGAGGTGTCCCACAATGCCCATCATGACCATGTTGGTCAGCAGTTTGAACTCTGCTGCTCTGAAGTCACACAGATATGTGGTCTTCCCCCCTTCAAAGGCCCATGAATTTTTGAAATTCCTTTTCCTGTTAGCTTGGCCTACACAGTTCACACAGCACCTTCCTAGCTGACCGTGCCAGCTTTACGCAGCAGACGTGCTCACATGTGGAGCACACTGGAGCGGTTTTATCTCATGAGTATATGGGGAGAGGAGGCTGTGCAGTCGCAACTTTGCACCAGTCATAGGAATTTCAATATCTATAGGCTGATTGTTAGGGGCATGCAGGAGAAGGAGCACAAAAGGGATGCGCAGCAGTGTACTGCTAAAATCAAGGTGGTGAGGCAGGTGTGCCAGAAGGCAAGGGATGGCAACCATAGCTCTGGTACAGCGCTGAAGACATGCTGCTTCTATAAGGAGCTGCATGCTATGCTCAGCAGCAACCCCACCTCCATGAGCCACGTGGATACTTAGAGGGGACTGGAGGCAGTGGCCAGCGGACTCAACCCCAAGAAGGAAGTGGTGGCCATCAATTATTTCCTGCACATTACCAAGAGTCAGTCCTTCATAGCAGGAAGTGATTAATGGCCCTGCACACTTACATCACCGAAACGCCCTTGGTGAACTTTCCAACTCCAAACTGATTTGCAACTGACTGGTAGCAGTCTGGAGTTGCCAGCTTCCACACAGCAATTGTCACTTGCTTTTCCACAGCAGGGGCAGCTCTCACTCTGGTATCCTTGCAGAGCAGGGGTAGGGTGAGTTCCAGGAACATGGATTTGCACATCCGAAAGTTCTGCAGCCACTGCTCGTCATCTCATAGGGTATGTCTACACTACGAGATTATTCCGATTTTACATAAACCGGTTTTATAAAACAGATTGTATATAGTCGAGTGCATGCGGCCACACTAAGCACATTAATTCGGCGGTGTGCGTCCATGAGGTCGAGGCAGCCGTCAAATTGTTTCCCGAGCCCGTCTGCAGCTGTGAGAGCTACCTACTAATCCCATAGTTCTGCAGTCTCCCCCCAGGGCTCCGGTTTAGAACTTCTGGGTTGAGAGCCCAGTGGCTGATGGGGCAAAAATCATTGTCGCGGGTGGTTCTGCGTAATATGTCGTCAGTCAATTCCTTCCCGGAAAGCAACGGCAGACAATCATATTTCACCGCCTTATTTCCCTGGACTTGCCTGCTGCAAGATGCCATAGCAGGGCAACCATGGAGCCCATTGCAGCATTTTTTTTTTTTTTTTTTTTTTACAGTCACCTGATGTGTACTGATGCCGTGGACAGAGGGATACTCCAGCGCTACAAGCAGCATTCATTTGCTTTTGCATGATAGCAGAGATCCGGTTATTAGCATCTGTACCGCTGGCCTCAGTGTAAATGCAATGAGATGAATGGTTTCTGTCATTCTGTACTGTCTGCTGCTATCATGGGTGCCCCGGCTGATCTGCCGGGAAGTGCAAAGGCGCAAGAACTTGGAATGACTCCCAGAGTCACTCCCTCCTTTATGTTCTAAAAAAAGAGTCAGTCCTGCCTAGAATATGGGCAAGTGTACTAGAGGACCAGTGTATCAGAGAGCACAGCTGCTCCATCAGACCTCCCGCAGAAAGAGAGCTACATCCATTTCACGGGAGTGCTCCTGCAAACAACCGCACCCTTGCTTCCTCCTCCCCAACCTCTCTGGGCTACCAGTGGTAGTGTCCCCCCCATTTGTGTGATGAGTAATAAAGAATGCAGGAATAGAAACAGTGACTTGTTATGAGATAAGAATGAGGGGGAGGCAGCCTCCCAGTGCGATGACAGTCCAGGCAGGACAATTAAGTGGTGTGGGGAAGAGGAGCCCAGCGGCGCTGCGCTATGCTAGATCCAGGCAGGAACAGAAATCTTTTCTTTACACAGGAAAAGGGGGGGTATGGAGCTCAGCCCCCAGTCATGATAACGCACGTACCTAGCATTTCTTGTACCATCTACTAGGGAATTGACCAGGAGTCAATTCTTATTTTACCCAGGCGCCCCCAGCTAGCCTCACCTGAGGCCAGCCAGGACACTCACGGGCTGATGGTGACAACGGATAGTCAGTCATATTGTACCGTCTGCCACCGGGGAGGGAAGAGGAGCAAGATAACTGCTCTTCACCTGCTGCAGCAATCGCGTCTAGCCAACAGCATTCAGTGACATAGGGTGACATTGAAAGAAGTCAAGAAACAATTCTTTCCCTTTTCTTTCATCATGGGGGGGGGAAGTAAATTGATTTTGAGCTATCCCTGAACCACCCAAAGACAATTGTTTGATCCCTCAGGCTTATGGGAGCTCAGACCAAGAATGCAAATATTCGAGACTGCTTGTGGACGTGGGAAGCTGGAAGTCCTCAGTCACCCTTCCTCCCTCCATGAGCGTCCATGAAGTCTCTGGCTTCCCGTTACGCTTGTCATGAGCACTGGTAGCCTGGAGATTTTTTTTTTCAAACGCTTTGGCATTCGTCTTCTGTAACGGAGCTTTGATAAGAACAAATTTAGTCCCCCATACAGGCGATCAGAGCCAGTATCTCTCGCCACGGTCCAATGCTGGAGCCTTTTGATTTGGACTGCACTTGCCACCGTGCTGATCAGAGCTCCCCGCTTGGGCAAAACAGAAATTGAAAATCAATTTCGCGGACTTTTCCTGTACCTGGCCAACTGCATCGAGTTCAGATTGGCGTCCAGAGAGTCAACAAGTGGTGCACTGGTGGGAACAGCCCGGAGGCCAATACCGTCTATTTGCGCCACACGAACCCTAATCTGATATGGTAATACCGATTTTAGCGCTACTCCTCTCGTCGGGGAGGAGTACAGAAATCGATTTAAAGAGCCCTTTATATCGATGTAAAGGGCCTCGTAGTGTGGATGGGTACAGCGTTAAATAGGTTTAACACTGCTAAAATCGGTTCAAACGAGTAGTGTAGACCAAGCCATACATGCATCACGATGTGATCCCACCACTCAGTGCTTCTTTCCTAAGTTCAGTAGCGATAGTCCATCATGGCAAACTGGTCTGTGAATGCAAGCAGCAATCTTCAATTATTTGTTTCCATGGCAGACCCCAGGGCAGGCACCACTGATTCACTTTCTGTTTCGCAGCTTATGAAATACTGCAAGACCTGCTGCGTTGTGTTCATAACGCTCATCACCAGAATGATCAGCAGCTGAGGATCCATGCTCTCAGGCAGAGATGGTGGGTGCACAGTTTACAAGAGCTGTTGAAAAACTGCACAAAATGAAGTAGGAAACCCATGGAATGATCGAATGAAAGAACTGCATCAGTCCCATGATTCACCACTATCAGTTCCCAGAGCTCCCAGGGGGAAAGCGTAACAAATTGCATAGTGGGATAGCTACCCACGACACAATGCTCTGTCAGTGCAAGAGCAACAACTGTGGACACGCTCAGCCGACACAAGGAGCATTATGTGGATGTGCTCCACTGATGTTATTAAAGAAGCTTATGATCGTCAACATAACTGAAGTCAACTTACTCTGTAGCATAGACACAGCCTAAGAGGAGTTCTTTTCCCTTGCCAATTATGCCCATTGCAAATAATCGAGATCTTAACTCAGATCACTAACCGGAGAGTTTTAAAGACCAGGGGAGCTATGGAATATGCATGGTTGGTCAGCTAGTCAGTAAAGAAAATTTCTAATTTATTTAGAGATCAAAACTGACTTTAACTGGTCTTATTTCCCATAGCATCCATAGCTTCAAATTAGACATTTCTCAACTTTCTAGAAAAGCTGTTTTATACAGAATGCTAATTTTAATAGAAGTGATGATATTTGGTCAGTTAAGAAACAAAGTAATTATAACTAATTTATATCAATCTTTTCAGACAACTATCCAAAAACAAAAAGGAAACCCCCAAAACAAAAAATCCATATATTAAAAAATAACCTCCATTATAAAACCCCCAATCATTTCTATTTGTAATTTAACCAATACTTTCTTTACAATCCCTTTACATCAAAACAATTATAAATTTACTTTCACTTTTCAAACACCAATTATGTTTTACAAAAATATCTATAAACCCAATACCACTATTATTTATCACATCCATATAAACAAAATATAAAATAAAATACCTAAAACAATATAATCTCCTACATAAATATTTTAATGTAACTAACAAGTTTTAGCTCAAGCCCCAGTCTTAACCTATCCAAAAATAAAAACAGCAATTTATACTGCAATTAACTACAAAAAATCAAAACAAAGCTAAATCAAAACCGTAATACAAAGCTCCAGTCCACAGCTTATACCTCTAAACTTTAAATAAAATAAAAAGAAAAAATTCCCTATTAAAAAAATCTTAGCACTAATATAAACTCTGCAATATTGAAAATATCTAACAAAATCATAATCAATATTGCTAAAACCCACCCCCATGCCAATAAAATATATACTCACAAGCAAGATCAACAATTTTTTCTTATATCATGATCTACCCCTCCCACCCAAATCCTCATTTCACTGAAAATGTCACTGATGAGACAGATATATCATTTAGCTAGCAATCATTCAAAACATGAATCAGCCCTCATAGCTGCCCTCCACTTTGAAAGGTCTGCATGGAGAGTCTTGAGATTAGGTAAGTGAAGCTTTAAGCTATTTTAAATCATGTACCAGTGTTGTTTTCTGAGAAGAATATGGAGCAGCACTTCAGAGTATGCCAGGGTCTCACTCTGGAGATGATATTATTATATGACATAAGTAATTAGAAGCAAATTATGAAGCACGTGGACAAGACAATGACTCAATGAAAGATGAGAAATGAAAAAATCATCCATTTGTTGTAAGGAAAGAGGAATCAGCTCTATACACCTCATTCATGAGTTTGTTCCTTCCCCAGTGCAGGTGAAGTAAATATTACTTGCATGAGTAAAGGTTTCAGCTCTAAATTTATGTCACAGTGGAGCTCTCTGTTAAAAAATAGTGCTCAAGAAAGCTGTGGGCAATGAAATGGAAACAGTAAATGAAGTTCTCTGCCTATAGGACAAACAGAATGCAATCAGCAGCAGTATAAGCATCCACCTGCTCTCTCTCACTCCTGAGCTAGAGGGACCAGCCCTAAACTGAGAAAGTATTTAATTCTCCATACCCATTCAACCCTTGGGCTTTTTACAGTGACTGTCACCAGCCTGCCAATTATTCTGGGTATTTTTGTGACACAGTAACCTGCCTTATTCACTAAGAAGTGAGCTGAGTTCCCTATATAACAGGATACTGATTGGAAAGTTAAAGTAACACAGGCAAAAGGGAAGATTGCAGCCAGCCCCTGAGAAGGATTCAAGGGGATGGCTGTTACTGCAATTCTTGGGCTCTCCTGAGCAGAAAGGCTTGTATTAGCTACTCAAAAGGGACAGGGAGAAGTCGGTGCTATGGCTGGATGAGGATGGGAGCATACCCTGCACTCCCTTAAGAGATGTTGTGATCACACAGGCATAGGTGCCGGACTTCCCCTCTTTTCCCTGGGTGCTCAACCCTACCCTCTGCCCATGGCCCCGCGCCCAGTCCATCCCTTCCCTAAAGGACCGTCCCCGCCCCACCCCCTCCTTCCCCATGCTTCAAACCCCTTCCCTAAAGTCCCCACCCCAACTCCACCTCCTCCCTGCCCCTATTCCAAATCCCTCCCCAAATCCCCACCCTGTCCCCACCTCCTCCCCTGAGCATGCCACATTCCCACTCCTCCCCCTCCCTCCCGGAGCTTGCTACAGTTCTTTGGGGGCAGCCAGGCAGGAAACGCTGGGAGGTAGGTGGAGGAGCGGGATGCGCTATGCTCAGAGGGGGAGGGGAGCTTGGCTGCCAGTGGGTGCAGAGCACCCACTAATTTTTCCCCATGGGTGCTCCAGCCCCGGAGCACACATGGAGTCGGTGCCTATGCACACAGTCTCTCCTATGAGTCACTGATACACAATGGGAAGTATTCGTCTCTGCACTGCAGCCTCTTTGTGCCAGCTAGAAAATCCCCCTGGGAAGATATTCCTGACAGTAGGATTGCTCATCATAACATTCATTAGCTCTGCACCCCAGCTCCCAACCCTATCCTGAAGCCCTCAGTGCAGAGCACATTCTAAGGCAGGTGGAAATGGGAATGATTTGTGTCTATGCCATGGTTGTTAACCAGCTGCAGAAGGCTCTTCAGGGGCATGGGCAAGGGTGCTGGAACAATCTGTATAATTGAGAGCTGAGAGCCATTGGACCGAACTGTAAACCCTGTATGTAATGGAAACCACTTCAAGCCAGAGGGTGCTGCTGCATCCCCCGCACCCCTAGTTCCAGCACCTCTGGTCATGGGCAGCCCCAGGCACAATTTCTAACCTGTGCTGATGGCTAGTTTAGTCTCAGAACTGAGTAGGTACCAGCCATTTCTCATCAATCCCAGGACCAGTGCAGGGAAGGGAAGAATCTGGCCCCAGCCTTCCTGGGACTCCTGCTGGAGCAGTGAATACCTACATCACCCCCAACTGAGGGCTGTACATTAATGAGCCCTTACCTTACAATTGAAGAGACCTGACAAAGGCATGGCCCTGTTATAATACAGTTCTGTCTCTCTCCTCCTCATTGCTATTTGTATAGTAACCATTAATTTCTAGGTCATCTGCTCATTGTCTAGTTAGTTACACCCACACTTACAGGCAAGCTCCAAGAGGATCCTTTGTTGGGTGGAATAAAGGAACCACATTTTCACTTCACTGCACTTTGCTCTGTTTCATTATTAGTTCAGTGTTCTCTGTGCAGCTAATTGAACTGATCGTGGCAATAAAAAGCTTAGAGGTTGCACTTGTAATGATCCTATAAAATTCAGTACAAAACATTATTAAAAGTGGTCTTGAAAATAGGTAAATTCAAGGCACAAAATTCATAGTGGATCCAGTGGGGATATTTGGATTAGAGGTTTTGCTCCTTTGAGCAGCAAACAACCAATATATGCCAAGATGTCTGCTAAATTATCTAGCAGAGCTCCACCAACCAGAAAGCAGCTGTATCAGTTATTTAATCCGATCAGTGTTGCAGACTGTAATGTTAGGCAGGCAACTGCTCCTCCAACTGCTGGAGATGAAACATGCTGTGACCATTGTTGCCAAAAAGTCAGCTGAACCCTAATGGAAATTCCAGGTGAAAAATTTCAGTTGGTTCCAAATGGCAAATAAGTTTTGGAGCAATGCAATAGGTCTTGTAGTCTAGGGTTCCTTAAATGATCAGTTCCTGTAACTACCACCATCTCTCTCCTTCATGTCAGTCACCAAATAAACAAAGACCACACAACCCCTTCTCTCCACAGACAAATGTAAACAGGCAGAATTTGTAGCAAGAATGGAGGAAATAAAAACACATTTACCAATTCAGCGTCATCAAGATGCTCGCCTAGTCAGGAAACCACATAATCTTTTACTGTAGCTCTTGTCCTCTCTCGCCTCCTACTGCTTGTTGAGCTTATCTGCATGCCTTATCCAGTGAAACTGCAAGTTCTTTGGGGTGGGGACTGTTTTTCTTTATGTTTTCACAGTGCCTAACAAAACAACCCCTCTCCCACCCATCGCTAGTCCTCATTGAGGACCATAGGTGTTACCACAAATAGATCTAATATGACTGTTCCTCCACTAGAAAGATACAGAAACAACTAGAAATCGAGATACCTGCTGAGGGGTTCTAATGAAGTCTATTGGAATTTCTGCTTGGAGTCCAAGACAAATCCATTTAGTATATACAGTCTAAGACAGTAACTTTTACTTTTACCTTCAGAGCCTCTGCCTTCCAGATGATGTGTAATTGTTCCTGGGCAAGGCTAGCTATATTCCAAAATGCTGTAATGGGCTTCTAGTGAAATGCTACCATTCTATATGTTTATGTAGGTAAATACTGTAGGAGACAAGTATCAGAGAGGTAGCCGTGTTAGTCTGGATCTGTAAAAGCAACAGAGAATCCTGTGGCACCTTATAGACTAACAGGCGTTTTGGAGCGTGAGCTTTCGTGGGTGAATACCCACTTCGTCAGACGCAGGAGACGTCTGTTACTGTAGGAGAGTTCATATTAGAGATAGGCCAAAGACAGAGTGTTTGGATCTAGAATAATTTTAGGCTAGAGTTTGAGCCTGTGACATTTGAGTTCAAGATGGTGGTAATCGGCCATTTTAGTGAAATTGTCACCATCTTCATCTGAAGCCGAGTTGGATTTAGAAAATAGGTCTCATCTAGTTTGGAATTCATCCCAGAACCGAAATGGATGTCAGGCTTGGATCCAAGGATTTAAAATCTGGGCCCACATGCAGTAGTTATGATTGTAACAGTGTTTAAATCTTGCATGTTTTTGACAGGAGCTGTGACTGGAAAACCACTAATAATTGAATTCTAATGACTGATGACATGCATTGTCTCTGAGAAAATATTCTTGGCAGAGGAGTATATGAGGTGATAAATAGCTTTTGAGATTGTCAAATGCCTAGAAAAGCCCTTTATTGTAAACATAATCCCGATCCATGAAGGTCATCCCTATTTGGTGACAAAAAATTAAAAAACCCACAACCCAAGATATTTTGAACCAGGGACTATAGAAGTTTTGTGCTGCTTCCTTCTCTTGCTGTTCACTGATAACTGTTGAACACAACAGCTGTGTAGTAAGGGGAGTGAGGTAATTGGATGTAGATGATAGCCAATATGGATTTCAATGTCCTTTGTTAGATAATATAATGAGTTAGTTAATGCACTGGACTTCTTAAATAAGCATAGGTCCTTTGCAAGCTATTAGTGCTTTGTATTAATGAGAAGTATGATACCTAAATATCACTTTTCCATGACATTTTAAACAGTGAGTAACAGACATAAAAAGAATTGTAGGGTCCTGTATTTTGCTTGCTAGTAGATGCTGCTTTTACATAAAATTGAATGCATTTATTCATGCCATTTGGTAAAAAGGAGCCTCTGGTGTTGTGAAACAGAGAATAAAAGAACCTTGAAAAGACGAAAAATTGGAGAAGATGAGAGGCTTTCAGATTTGTTGCACTATTGCAGCTTCCTTTGGGAATGGATGGGGACCTACACAAGGAGGAACAGAAAGGGACATTACCACCTCTGAAGATAGAAAAATACACATTATAGTCACCACATTGCCTAAAACAGCGTGTATTTCTATCAGGACTAAATATCTGCTGCTTTGTATACGCTGAATATTTAATTGGAATTCTTTTGTAGCAAGCAGCATTGGCAGAGGGAAAAGCAAGTTTGCCAGTTATATATTTTCCTTTCCTTCTCTTCTGTTCCATGCTAATTGACACATCTAATGTTCTTTAGACTTGGAGAATGAATTTTTAAAGGCAAAAAGTTTGGATGCAAATTTAACAGCTAAGAGTATCTCTCAGATGCTATATTATGACTTCAAAATAGCATTTAGCCAAGATTTAGAGTGACCAACTGTTCCTGGTTTTCTGGATTGGTTCCTTTCTATTAGCATCTGTTCCTTAGGCTATGTCTTCACTACCCGCCATATCGGCGGGTAGCAATCGATTTCTCGGGGATCGATATATCGCTTCTCATCTAGACGCGATATATCGATCCCTGAACGAGCTCCTATTGATCTTGGAACTCCACCAACCCGAACGGCGGTAGCGGAGTCGACATGGGGAGCCGCAGACATCGATCCCACGCCGTGAGGACGGTAGTTAATTTGATCTAAGATACTTCAACTTCAGCTACGTTATTCATGTAGCTGAAGTTGCATATTTTAGATCGATTTCCCCCTGTAGTGTAGACCAGCCCTTAATTAGGTGCAATATGTTCCTTACTTCTACTTGCTAGGTTTAAGATGCAATGCTCAGTGACTGACACCAATTTCCTTTCACTCCCTGTCTACTGTGGACTCAATTAATTCTGAACAGGGAAGGGCATGTATGGCTGCACAAACTTCCATTTGGACACACAGTAACACTTCATAAAGCTGATATTCCATTGCCACATTACTGCAAGTTACAGAGTGCATGGGCACTCACTCACACCTCCCTTTCCTGGGGCCAGCTGTGGAAAACAGGCCTCCACCATCTCCGTGGCAGCTTGTAGCGGATGTAGGCTCTTCTGACCTTGCCCAGTGGGTCACCCTACTGTAACCTGGTTATTCTAGAATTCCCAGAGCTTGGTTGTGACTGAGAGAACTTGGCTTAGTTCCATAGGGCCTTTAGTATCCTAGGTGTGACAAATTGTAGGGCAGGGGCATCAGACACATTCTATGGGAGGTCCATATTTCATTTTGAAGAGGGGGCTGGCACCATGGCTACAAGTTTAGCATGTGATATGGCTCCCAGCACACCAGAACTCACTGATGTCAATGGGAACTTTGCACAAGGACTGAGGATAGAGCTTGGCCTTTACTTAGTTACTATAGTTGGGCTTTGAATGGGTGCTCAAGCGAGAGGGTGCAGGAAACTTCTGGGTATAATCCCTCTGGGCACACCAGCATTACACTCTACTATCACCCTGTTGGTGCTAACTACCCAAAAGGGGCCAAGGAAGAGTTCTCCTCCCCAGTCTCACCTCAGTGCAGACTCCAATGGGAAATCTTCCACAGAGAGCTGCCCAGACGCTGTGGTAGCTTTACCATAATGAATACTTTTCTCTTCCACCACCTCTCTTACAGCACTGGGAGGTGGAGCATTTAAAAGGGAGGTGATTCAGAGACAGCTGCTCCTCACTGGCTGTGCCAGCAGACTTCAGCGATTCATAGATTCCAAGGCCAGAAAGGACAATTGTGATAATCCAGTCTGACCTCCTTTGTAACACAGGCACAGAACTTCCCCAAAGTAATTAATTGAGGATAGCTTTTAGAAAAATAGCCAATCTTGATTTAAAAATTGCCAGTGACGAAGAAACCCCCTCAGCCCAGGTAAAGTGTTCCAGTTGTTAATTATCCTCATTGTCAAAAATTTATGTCTTATATTCAGGCTGAATTTGTCTAGCTTCAACTTCCAGTCATTGGATCATGTTATACCTTTCTCAGTTAGATTGAAGAGCCATTATTAAATATTTGTGTTACATGTAGATATTTATAGAATGGGATCAAGTCTCCAGAGATTGGTTACAGATGACCAGAGCTTAACCGACTCTTTGTTAAGCTAAATAGATTGCGTTTCTTGAATCTATCACTCATGGGTCTTCTCTGAACCCTCTCCAATTTATCAACATCTTTTTTGAATTGTGGGCTCCAGAACTGGACACAGTATTGTAGCAGTGGTTGCACAAGAGCCAAATACAGAAGTAAAATAACCTCACTACTCCAACTTGAGATTCCCCTCTTTATGCATCCCAGGATTGCATTAGCCCTTTTGGCCACAGAGTCACTGGGAACTCATGTTCAGCTGATTATCCACCAAAACCCCAAAATCTTTTTCAGAGTCACTGCTATTCAGGATAGAGTCCCCGATTCTGTAAGTATGTCCTACAGTCCTTGTTCCTAGATGTATACATTTACATTTAGCAGTATTAAAATGCATACTGTTTTCTTGTGCCCAGTTTACCAAGCAATCCAGATCGCTTTGTGTCAGTAACCTCTCATCTTCATTATTTACCACTACCTAAATTTTTGAGTCATCTGCAAACTTTATCAGTGATGATTTTATGTTTTCTTCCAGGTCACCAATAAGCATGTTGAAGAGCATAGGGCCAAGAACTGATCCTTGTGGACCCTACTGAAAATACAGCCACTCCATGACAATTTCTCATTTACAATTACAATTTGACACTTGTGAGTGAACAAGTTTTTAATCTATTTTGTGTGTGCCATGGTAATTCTATATCATTATTATGTTTTAATCAAAGTGTCATGCAGTATCAAGTCAAATGCCTTATAGAAGTCCAAGTATATTAACACAATGCTATTACCTTTATCCACCAAATTTGTAATCTCATCAAAAAAATATATCAGGTTAGTTTGACAGGAACTATTTTCTGTAAACCTATGTTGATTTGCATTAATTAAATTATCTTCCTTTAATTCTTTATGAGTTGTGTCCCATATCAGCTGCTCCATGATCTTGCCTGGGAGCGATATCTGGCAGACAGACCACTAATTAGATGGCTTATCCCATTTACCCCTGTTAAAAATTGGCATAACATTAGCTGTCTTCCAGTCTTCTGGAACTTCCCTAATGTTCCAATACTTATTGAACATCAACAATAAGTTCAGCGAGCTCCTCAGCCATCTGTTTTAAAGCTCTTGGATGCAACTTGTCTGGACCTTCTGATTTTAAAAAGTTCAATTTTAGTAGCTATTGTTTAACATCCTCTAGTGATACTAATGGCATGGAAAAAGCATTATCATCACCATATCATGTGACTCTATCATCTGTTTCCCCCAAACGCACAACAGAAATATTTATTGAACTCTTCTGCCTTTTCTGCATTATTACTGATAATTCTATCATTTCCAACTAGTAATGGACCAATATCATTGTCTGGATTCTTTTTCTAATTTTTTTTTTTTTTTTTTTAAAACCCTTCTTATTGTCCTTAACTCTGACAGCCATAGATTTTTCCTGATGTTCCTTTGCTTCCCTTGTCAATTTTCTATAATTTCTAACTTCTGATTTATATTCATTACTTTCAACTTCCCCTTTCTTCTCTTTATTATATATTATTGTTCTTTTTAATAGCTGCCTTCACTTTCCTTCGAAACCAAGTTGTGTTTTTAACTAGCACAGCTTTCTTCCTCAGTTGTGGGATTGTGGATTTTTGGGCATCTAGTAAGGTGTTATTAAATGATTTCTAATTATGATTCACATTTTTCTAATTAAATTCTTCCTCTCAGCTGACTCGGCCCATAATTGTTTGCAGCTTTGTGAAACTGATCCTTGTAAAGTACCTAGTGTAGGAATCAGTCATCCTGTTCCCTAGTGTTAGTTGGTAGTCTGTATCAGGACACCGATCTGCAAACATTCAAGATCAGTTTATTCTGAGCTATCAGTGACTCAGAAACAGATAATGACATATCTGATAGGATGGGGGGGTGCAGAAGTACAGGAAAAAATGTTATTTTTATTCTTCCCCTTCTTCTGAACAGGGAGTGGGGAAGTCCATCAGTACTTGATTTATCTCCCCCCTGCTCAATCCTCTTGATGGGGCTGAGTCAGAAGGAAGGCACAGGCACTAAGGCTCAGATCCTGAAAGTTTTTTAGATGCCTAACTTCAGTGGAAGTTAGGGGCCTAAATACCTTTGAGGATCTTGGCCTGAAAGACTGGGACAGAAAAGATGGCGCTATGGAGCTAAGAACATTAGCTGGGTGTTTCTGTTAAAATAATCACCAGTTAAACAGTTATCATTGTTGATGTTTATAACATTACCATTAGGCTTCAGAGCTAATGTAATGAACTGAAATGAATGGGGCCAAGTCACCCACTCTTTAGGGTGATTGGTTCAAAATGTCTGTCTATTGTCTCAGGAAGTCTACATTGCATCAGTTCATACTGCAAAGTCTGTCTTTGCAACCAAGTGGGCTAATTTCTGTGTTGTTTTTATTGGTGATAGTTTACATTTTACAGAACCCTAGAATGACACAAGGATCAAATTAATACAGCAAACAAGCTTCTTCCAACCCACAGGCTCAGAATTTTACCTCCACAACATGGAGAGTGAAACATCTCTTGTAACTCTCCAGGCCTAGCGTGTCTGCTGTGGTTTGCACCTCCTGCACCCCACATGGGTGCTTGGCTGTTCCAAGCCTCGTGAGAAGTAGGGAGAACAGCCCTGGACTTGTTAGTGCAGTGCCTTTCGTGGGGTTTGTGTCCAGCATTCACACTGGCTGCAGCAGCATTAGATCTGCCTCACAACTGCCTATGCCCTGGCCTCCAATGTCAGTTTATTTCAGTGGTAAATATATCTTCACCTCAAAACAAAAAACAAAAAACAAAAAACCACACCCTCTTTTGTAACAATGGGCAGCCCGTTGTTATTCGCTTTACAGCCTGTAAATATCATTCTTACTCTGCAAACACTGAATTCCTCTTACAAGTCATGCCACAGAATCCCCCTCCCTGTGCAATATGTCTTCAAAGATAACTATTATCTCGCCAGTTAAACTTTAACAAC
Source organism: Chelonoidis abingdonii (assembly GCF_003597395.2). Classification (NCBI taxonomy): domain Eukaryota; kingdom Metazoa; phylum Chordata; order Testudines; family Testudinidae; genus Chelonoidis; species Chelonoidis abingdonii. The sequence continues at coordinate 209,648,448 of NC_133769.1, read as the reverse complement.
TAGGGATGAGAAGAGACCTTTGTCCTAGAGATAAGTTTAGAGGTGTTATAAGCTTATTACATTGTGAATAATATATTTAACCTCATTTATGAAAGAAGAAGAAAAAAAAAAAGTAAGCTCATTGAGGTCTCCTCTGCTGTTGATTATTGTTATGGAAAAATAAGAACCTTCTCCCCCAAACTCTTTGGTACAAAGGGAAAGGAATAAAACAGAATTTTATTTTAATCAAATTTAATACATTTTTAATGTGTTTGTAGCATTTACTTTATTTGCATGTATTTAGGTCTTGGACATACACCGGGCCTGATTGCCATAAAGGGACTCAGTGCAGATATACAAATGCCTGCAATTCGTTGCAGGTGCAGAATGGAAGGGGCCATTATTTGAGGGTGCAACATTTGTCCCACAAAATTAAAGGATTAATTAAGCGATTAAGAAATAAAATGACTGGTTGCATAAAGTGCAAAAGAATAAACAAGCAGGAATGCCTGAACTTTTCAACTTACTAAAATGTGTGTTGCAAATGGAGGTTCTCCCTCAATCCATTCCCACTCTCAGATTCCTTCCTTGACTAAAGCTGTGAAGGCAAACTATAACTTATCTGAAACTCTGCTACATTTGTTCAGAACAACTTGGCATTGTCAGTTTATATGTTATACTGAGCTGGTGAGCTTGGTTCAAATCCTAAAATGAACACAGGTCCATCTCACAAAAAATATCCTCACCACACAATTGTCACCTTGTTTGACAGTCTCAGCAGAGAGGACCAGACTGAATAGGCATGGTGAATGAAATACCCTTTCACACGCAGTAGAGCTGCTTATGTGTCAGTTATGGCGGAATGAAGGGGCAGTGTGTGGGAGCTTGCACGGCTACTGGACCTGTTATTTTTATTCTGAAATTTTTTAAAAAAGGAACAACTCTTTTTGTTTGTTTCCTAAAGTTTTCACGATTTTTTTTAACCAACAATTTTTTGTCCCCCCCTCTTGTCTTTTTTCCATTTTGCCACTTAAAAAGGAGGAGACGGGGGAAATGGGGAGAGAAATATTTAAAAAAAAGAAAAACTTTTCATTTAATCGAATGAATTATCTTGAAAAAAAAAATCAATGGGCCTGATCATCAGCAAATGTAAATCAGTTTATATCCATTGAAGACAACAGAGCTGAGAATCTGCCCCTTACTGTACAGGGAGTGGCAACTGTGACTAGGAAGAACAAAGTCCTTAAAAACAGCCTGGAAAAAGTAACATTTTAATTTACAACATGTGCATATAAACCTAATGACCCCGTCCTGCAGGTACTTTGTGTTTTAGACTTTTTGTCTTATATGCTCTAGAAATTTATTTCTCTAGCTCTGGATGGGTTACATTGGCCTCTCATTGCCTCATGGGACAGGTACAAAACATTTACGCACATAAAGGTGCTCTTATCTAGCACTGTTTCTCCACCTTGGTTAACCTTATACACCACTGCAATATTTGTTCTAGCAACCTGAGGTTGGGGGCCTAACAACTGAAGCTACCCACATGTGGGAGATCTGAGCAAAAGGTTGCAGAGTCGCCATGGTCCTCTTAGTTCAGGTGGCTGGTTAAGGCACTGCATGAGTAGAATCAAAAGGAAACCATGGGCTTAGGGAGAGAGGAGGATTAAGTAGAGAGAAGATTGAAAAGGATTGTCAGGGTCAAGAATTCTCTATAGTGGCTAGAGTAAGGAGCAGAGAGCTAAGGTTCCGGGTTTCTATTCCTGGCTGTGGATTTGAATGGGGAAGTCCCTTAATTTTTCTGTCATTTTACCAGTCTGTAAAAGAGAGGTGATAATCTTTCCCTAACTCACAGGGTATTGTGAGTTTTATTTAATGTTTGTAGAGCACTCTGAGATTTGGAGATGGAAAGGGCTGTTGTAAGGGCAAAGGATGCGTGTGAAGGATGACACAATAAACAGAGAATTGTAAATCATTGGGAGAAAATTAAATCAGAGATTAGTTTTATGTGGTCATTCTTAACTGGAACATACTGTATAAATGCCTGTCATCTCACAGTAATACACACTTCATCACAGAGAGGTCTTAACTGCTCAACAGTCAAATCACCCATGAAAATACAAAGCGGTTATCGCCTTGGCTTCATGAAAAGACTGTTGCAACTTCAGCTGAGCCTTGATGCTGAGGGTGGTCCACACAGCCTCCTTCAGGAAGTGAAAAATGAGCCATTTCTTCCCAATGAACAAATGGCTCAGAGATCAAAGGCCAGATCTTGCCAGTCTTCTGTGAGCTGAACTCCTATTGAAAGCAATGGGAGTTTTGAACATGGAGGGTTTGCCGGACCAGGACCCAATTTAGCCATCCTGAGAAAATCGTAGTATGCAATGAGATAGACACAATTTTCAGAGGTGCTGAGTATCCTCAGCTCTTACTGACTTCAACTCAGCTTCTCTGAAAATCAGGCCCTTAGAGCCAGATCTGGTGGCTGGCAGCCCAGTGCAGAGCACTTGGAGGAGAATAGATTTAGCTAGTTCTCATAGGATCGCTGCTGATTTTTCCCCATTAATTTATAAAAGTCTTAACTCTGCTCCCCTCCCCCTTATTAGTCTAACCATCCAGTTGTTGGGCTTCCTGAGCTTGTCAACAATCCAGCAGAGGCAGCCACAGCGACATCTGTTGTGAGCCAGAGCAAGAAAAAGTTGGTAGTGTAAGAACTACAACTCTAAAGGTGGTACGGTGGACGAGCTTTTCAAGGCAGGATCCATGGGCAGATGCCCTAGAAAGTTGCTTGTGTCCTTGGAAATTAGGAGGACCCATTCACATGGGAATTAAATTGGTAGGTTTAGGACTTGAGTAGCAGAGAGGTGTTGGGTGGGATTAAGGAGCATAAGCAGAGCTGTGTGGAGAAACTTGCACAACAGCTGCTCATGCGATGCCCTGTTCAAGCCAAAGCTGTTAGTCATCACTTCCCTGGCTACTAGATTTTTATTTGTTAGTTCAGTAGCACTATACAGAAACTGTACATGTCAGTTTACAGTAACTGAATTATGCTAAACAAATAATCATATCCCTTGAGGACTGTCACCTTATAATTGTTAAACCTTGTTCCTCAGTGGCTTGATCCTACGCTCTGGAAGCTAATGGGAGTTTTGCCATTGACTTCAGTGAAGGCAAGACCAAGCTCTAAGGCCCAGATTTTTAAAGGCATTTTGGCACTGAGATGCTCAGCGTGGCAGCGATTTCAAAGTGTCAATTTCATTTTCAAACGAGATTTAGGTACTGACTGACTGGGGCATTTTGGCTCATAAGTGCCTAAATCCCTTTTGAAAATGTGATTTAGGCCTGTGCATCAGTTAGGTGTTGCAGTATGGAGTGCTGCAACATCTAAACACCTTTACAAATCCGGGCCTCAGTCAGCAGATGTTTCTTGTGCATCCAGAGGCCCACAGCTTTGCTTACAATAGCCCTGGTCGGAGATGATAGTCCATGCCCTTTTTTTACCATGCATCCTTATTGTGCCACCTTCAGACCTTTCTTTCCTTACCTCCTCTTCAGTGTCAACGGTTTCTTTCACTTTGCAAGGACACTTTGGTGAAATTTCCAAACATCAGTCTAGATCCACAGAGTCTAGTAGAACAAGCCTGATTAGCAATAAGCAGCCAAAAAGATCAGAGAACCAATATGGGAAGCAGAATGTATCATCTGATCAGGGTCAGGTGACACAGAAATAAAAATGCCTGGGTTGCTGACACAACAGCTTCCACCATTCCTCATGCCGGCGGAGCTACAATGGTGAAGAATTGCAGCTATGGAGATGGCAAAGCACAGGTGTGTGAGACAGGCTGAAAGACCATTGGGTCTGTGGAGTGGGAAAGAGTGCACCAGGAGTGAGCAGGGGAAGCAAATGGATGGGAAGTAAGGAGTGAGAGGGGCTGTGGGAGAGAAATTTTATTTTTTTAAAAAGTGATTACTTGAAGGGTTTCAGGTTAATTGCATTCAAAACTTCATTTTAAGAAAGAATTGCAACCTTCAGTGATCCTTTCCACAGCTTGAATTACAAGGCTTTTTACAATGGAAAGGCAGACAGACCCGCCAGCGCTAATGTTAGCAGGATCCAAACACTGCCACTAGACTAGGTTGTCAGCCTGCTGATTTGAAAAGCAGATTGAACTCGTTCTGTAGCCAGCTGGAAATTTGTTTAAAACACAACAAAAGCACTGGAAACATTGGAATGAGCAAAACAAGTTTCAAAACCAAGATGGGAAAGCGAAATGTTAGTGGCTTTCATGCTGCATTGACTTCGCAATTTATTTGCATGTGCTTAGAACCCTTTCTACTGACTGCTATTCAGCTTAGTGATATCTGCTGAGCACTCCAGCCAAAGTGACCTGAACTTGGTCCATCAGGCATTTATTATGTATCCCCATGTCACTTTTCATCATGTGGGAATTTTTAACTGCTCTCTAGCTAATGTTAGTTAAGTCCAAACAGGAAATGTTAGGCAGGCTAACAGCAGATGAATAGTTGGCCAGTATGCCTGGCTATGAACTATCCAGAGCCCCAAAAACTGGTTTGCAGTGGATCAGCCTGTCAGATAGAGGATGTGTGTCTAACAGGGCACCTTAGCTCAGCATTAATTAAGGGCACTTTGAAAGCACCCCTCACTCTGCTGCTGGGCCAGGCAGGCTTTGCAGGTCTTCCTGGAATGAGCACTACGGTGTGGAGCAATATGACTGGAGCAGCTGACCCCATATGGACTGGTTGCCTGGGAAAATATTCTGTTGTTAGCAGCTGTGCTCTGAGCACACAGACTAGGGAACATATATTTTACTTTGATTGCATTTTTGCATTTTTTTGACAGCAGAAATGCCCCAGCTATCTTAATAGCAGAATTACCACTGATGGTCTGACAGAAAATTGATTTACTCAAGAAAGAAATATAGCTATTCCAAATTCCTACTATTTAGCACCTCCCCTTCGGGGAAGATCTGCTGTCTCTATCAGACAGGGCAGGGAGCATTGAGCAATGACATTTGGAAGGGGAAGATTTTTCCTCAAAAGAATTATAGCGAGTTCTAGCTGAGACAGAATCAATTCATATTTGCCAGACCCTCCCGATTCTAAGTTTCCCTTGTAAGAGAGAAAGTCCAGCATTACAAAAACATCTGCAGATAGCAAGTGTGTGTGTGAGGCCTGTACACCCGCCAGTACAAGCATCACAGGTCCAGGTCCAGCTGGGAATATAACCTAGGGACCTTGATATCTAGCCCCCAGCTGGAACCACAAGCCTCCCATCTAGGGATTATGCCTTTTCACTCAAACTTTATATATTTTTTTCAGATATGTAATAGGATTATTAGGCTATTCTTAGTTATAAATAGGATACATGATATATACATACAGTAATATATTATTAATATTAGTGTGTGTATCTAGTTAGAAAGAACACAAATTAAAAAAAGGCATGACATAGGTTATACAAAATAACAACGGGCATAAAAATGGTAAACCAGGCATTACTGTTTACTCTCTATCATGCTACAAGAATGAGGGGCCAATCGATGAAACTGAAAGGCAGCAAAGGTGCTAAAAGGTAATATATTTTCACCGAACAGATAACTCACCTGGGGTACTAAACCAGGATAAGATGCTAGAGAAGTACAGGGACTGACGTTGGAGTCACAAGACATCCCAGAAATGCCAGGGAGGAGATGGGAGCATGGTCTCCTCCCTTTACTCCCAGTGTACCGGCCTGCTGAGCTGACAGGCCACAGTGACTCAAGCATGCTGAAGGGATGGTGCATCATCCCCTGTCCCTGTGTGGCTTGGTACTCCATCCTACAGCTCCCCTGGGGCAGGGGATCAGACTTGGACTTAACAGAACAGTTGAGCCCTAAGCATATGACACTTATTAGATACTAGCTGGGAAGAATTTCACTCCCATGCAAAGAAAACCCCTGGGAGAGGCAGTGAGCTAAGAACGTAGGTCAGACTCCTGTACATAACTGCACCACATGCCAATCCTCATTTCTTGCATTCAGTTTAGTAGGGGCAGAATGCAACGTGACAGGAAGCTATACGGATACTTCTGCAGCTCTGATTTTTGAAGATTTTTGGTAAGCTTTTAATTTTTGTTAAATGAGGGGTGCAGAGGAACGTTATAAATGTAACTATATTTTAAGGAAGGGGAGGGCACATTTTGGGTCCACCAAGTTTATGGCTGTTGGCCTTTCTCCTGTGATAGGTGCACTTATTGCCCGCTTTTTAGTGCAATTTATCAGAGCCCAGTCACTAACTTTTACTCTGCACTTACCTGGGGGATTGAGAAGAACAGACCTTCCCACCCACATCTTTGTTGCCTGGGAAAACATTAGCAATGTTTTAAACACAGCAGGCCTTGATTTGCCGGTATGTGGAGAAGACTGCATCACTTTGGCAGCAAAAAAACAGCCCTACCCAGTAGATCTAGACACTGGAGTATTCCCCATGCACAGGGGAATCTTTAGGTGATACAGAGCCTTGTATGCCACCCTTTCTGGACTTGGCCAGATAATGAGTGGGGGGAGGGGCACAGTGTGTGGCCAAGGTTACCTTTTTCCTGCCTGATTCCCAGCTGCGCAAACAGTCCCTGGGGGCCTCTAGAAACCAGTGTTTATTTTAAGGACCAGCCCGCAAACAAGGGCCCTAGGACCAGAGGTGTAAAATTCTTGCAGTTTTCCTCCAGACTCGCGTTAAGTGCCTCTAATGTTACACCAGGGAATCAGTGGCAGCTGGCTTCATGCTGCCCCATCTTACCCCCCATCCAACCCCAATGAAGTCAGTGAGATGACACGGGGTATAAGCAAGCTAGGGAAGATTTTGCCCAACTCTGTGGAAAATTTGTTCCCGAATGACTGTATTTCTCCTGAAACCTTGTATCTGTTTATTATTTATTAATTATTGTTATTATTGTAACGAAACAATGAGATTAGGAGAGTAATAAAAAGTGTATGAATTTTTAATATTACAGCTCAGGCACAAAGACTTTCTCTAGCTTCCAGTGTTTCTGGAGCAGAAAGGCAGGTTGGAACAATAGCCCATGATTTAAATGGGAAAATGAAATACTATCTGACATTTCTTTTCAGGATAGGTTCATCCTCAGTACCAGTATTGTGCTTCACTTCCACAGGGAACGGATGCCATTATTATATTACACCACAGAGGCAACTCTGATATTAGCAATTTCCATGTACAGATATTTATTTGGCATTACATAGTCTGTGTATTTAACATGCATGAAACTTTCCTTTAAAATTGATTGCTGTGGAGTATTCAAGTTTTTAAAGCTGTCTCTTTCCCAGCTATGTAGTTATGATATATGACCTTACTTTGATCTGATTAGAAATGCTCTGCCCAAGAGCGAAGTGTGTACCGGACTCGGGGGAAATCTCTCTATTTAAAAACAAAACAGAGCCTTAGCTTGGTTTCCCAAGTCAAAAATGTGGAACAGATATAAATTCTTTTGTATTTAATATGATTCTAAGGATAATGGTAAAAATACTGGGCTGGAATGCACTCAGGATAATAATGATCCTCAAAGGATATGAGCAGCAGACAGTGTAACATTTTGTAAGGCACATATCACGGAGTAAAAAATAATATTACAATATAACATTTATAGATATATACTTGACTGGGTTAGAAAAAAATGATTAAATCATACTTCAGATGCCTGTCTGGATGTCTCCAAAAACTCCATTTTTATGCTAAGTATAGATTTCAAATGTTAGACTGAAAATGCATGACAATTGAAAGGGCTGATTGCCAGGATTTATCAAATCCATTCATTTACATATGAATCATAATATCAAATATTATGGAAAGACAGGTGAAAACTAGAATTAAGAGAGGATGCCTTCCAATCCCGGTATTTAAACATAAATTGGACAGGGACTGCTTGGAAACCACTGCAAATACAGAGGGGCCAAAATAAGTGATGGGGCTTTCCAGTTTATATCAGTAGCTGGTTAATAAAACAAGGGCTCTTCTTTTCAATTAATGTAAACAGCTGTCTGCACTTTTCACGTTCCTTTAGTTAACTGCAGTATATGTTACAAGATAGAGAGAGTTGGATACTCTCTTAACCATCATATCCAAAGGGAAAAATAACTCTGTCAACAGAAAGATCCCTTAAATGAGAGTGCATGGAAGAGGAAAAAGAATTTGAGATGACATAACACACACAATTATAGGTATTAGCATATGCTTGAGTAAGTAAGAGCCAAATTCTCCTCTCAGTAATACTTATACACCTACATTAAAGCCAGAAGAGTTGAACCAGTGTCCTTTACAGTGATCTCCCGTCAGAAGTAAATCCGAGATTTCAGGCTACCCTTAAACATGATGGGGAATTAGCTTATCCTACTGAAGTCAATTACAAAACTCATTCATTTCAATGGGAGAGGCTCAAACTCATGATGAGCCCTGATCCTGAAAACGCTTATGCACATGCTTAACTTTATGCATGTGTGGAGTTCCTTTAATGTCTATGAGACTATCCTGTGTGTAAAGTTAAGCAAATGCTTGGAGAGTCAGCGCTTTGGTTTGCTGAAGAGTCTTTCAGTTGAAATGAAATCTCTGAGGTAACACAACATAATAATAAACACTTAAAAATCTTTATTATGAGTGGAGTGAGGCAGACGGTCTTATTACAAGAGATTTTCTCATTTAATGCTCTGGTTGAATGCAGGACTTGGTATATCCTAAAGCAATTGTTTGTAATTACTACACAGCACATCTGCTTTGGGGGCTGATTTGTGGAGGAAATCCACTTAACTGGAGATGGTAAATTTGATTCCCTTGTGAAAAGAAACCAGGAACTCCACAGCAAAATGAATCTGGTTCATCATGAACTCTGGAGTATAATATTTACCAGAGACAGGTAGCTGCAAAATTCAGATTCAGTTCTCAGACATCACAGAGTTCAGAGGTATTTGGATCATTGTTCATCTCTCCCCCGATATAATGCTGTCCTTGGGAGCCAAAAAATCTTATCGCGTTATAGGTGAAACCGCGTTATATCGAACTTGCTTTGATCCTCTGGAGTGCACAGCCCCGTCTGCCCCGGAGTGCTGCTTTACCGCGTTATATCTGAATTAGTGTTCTATTGGGTGGCGTTATATCGGGGTAGAGGTGTATGATGAAGGTATTTGTATAACTTGCATATGAATCTGGGTTTAGAACCTGTCCTTGTTGGAGTGTTCAAATCTGGGCTTTGCTTCTTGCTACTATCCAATTTACAACAGGAAAAGTCAGCACCACCCACGGTGGTTCTACCATTGGGGCAGCCAAGCAGAAAGTGGGGAAAGAGTTGGAGATTTCAAGGAGGTGTCCAGTCTGTGGAGGACTGGAGAGCGGATCACAATACTGGGATATCCACCCCAGGAGAAACAATGTTAAGCTGAGAATTAACACAGACAAACTAGAGGAGAATAAAGGCTTTGAAATGTCAGAGCACTGTACAAAAAGAAGGTAAGATTATTATTCAATGCTGAAAAGAGCAAGTGTTAGTCACTTGGTACTCCTAGAAAGGAAAGCCTGAGATTCCCAAAGTGTTGCCTGTGTCATGAGGAAGGAGGACTAGCCACCCACCTTCTTCTTTCTTTTTAAAATGAGCTAAGACTTCACATGCAGCTTTGGAGCTTGCAGACATATGGCTTCAGTGTATTTGCCCTTCAAAAAGAAACACAAGCATTCATGGGCACCACGCCTTCCTTATGTGCTACTCTGCATATTTATAGCACAATCACAGAATAACCTAGGAGACAAAGCACAGAAACGGCAGCCTGTTTTCTTCCACCAAAAGAGTCTGATTAAAAGCACACCCATTTGAAAGCTACAGTGCAATACTGTCACGTGAAGATTATAAAACCTAGGGCCAAATTCTGCTCTTGGTAATACATATGGAACCCCGTTCCAGGCTGTGTTGTGGCTTCTAGCCATGAACCTTCATTGGAGGCGGAATGGAGGAGCACCACTCCAGCACTGGCACTATTCCGCATGCCGCTTGGAATTCCCTTGTGTGCAGATGTAACTCTGGGTGAACATGTGCTACATCTGCCCCTCTGTGATGAGACCCAGAGGATAGGAGTTGTTGCAGTTCCTAGTGTGACAGACCCAGACCAGTGGGGTACAGGAGTCTGGTAGAGGGCAAATATACTGGTCACTGGGTAAGTAGTTTCCTGCTCTCTGAGTGACCAGAGCAGGGGCTGCACCAGAGTAATCAGGAACCTGCTAGAACCAATTAAGACAGACAGGCTGATTAGATCACCTGCAGCCAATCAAGGCAGGCTAATCAGGGCACCTGGGTTTAAAAAGGAGCTCACTCCAGTCAGGGATGGGGAGCTAGAGGAGAGGAAGTGTGTGTGAGGAGCTGGGAGCAAGAGGCACAAGGAGCTGAGAGTGAGAGGCTGTGCTGCTGGAGTACTAAGGAGTACAAGCGTTATCAGACACCAGGAGGAAGGTCCTGTGGTGAGGATAAAGAAGGTGTTTGGAGGAGGCCATGGGGAAGTAGCCCAGGGAGTTGTAGCTGTCATGCAGCTGTTACAAGAGGCACTATAGACAGCTGTGATCCACAGGGCCCTGGGCTGGAACCCGGAGTAGAGGGCGGGCCCGGGTTCCCCCCAAACCTCCCAACTCCTGATCAGACACAGGAGGAGCTGATCCAGACTTTGGGGAAGATCACTGAGGTGAGCAAATCTGCCAATAAGCGCAGGACCCACCAAGGTAGAGGAGGAATTTTGTCACACTAGCTACAGAGCTTTGGCTATTTAGCTCAAGCTGTAGCAGCTCATGTTTTCAGTTTGGACATCCCCTGGTCAGTTCCCCATGTGTCAGCCAAGAGGGCAGTTGTCAAGACAGAGCACACCCATGGACACACCCCAGCAGGGGGACTCCACCGTGCAGCTGGCCAACTCTGGCAGCTAGTGTCCCAGCCAATGCTAGCAGGGACCAGTTCCTGCACTCAGGATTGCTGCAGGACTAAGATTGGGGCTCATCTCTGCAGCAGGGGCACAAGAAACAATGGTTCCTTAACCCTCCTCCTCCTCCCTTGTATTCTTGCACAGGGATCAGTCACAATCTGGTCCTCAGTACGGTAGCAGGGGCGGGAGGGAGTAGGCCTTGTAAATAAACCTGCCTCTCCCACATGTCAGTGCATATCAACACTACTAGACCACCAGAGTTAAACTTTTTCTCCCTTTCCTTTAGTAACCATGTGAGGGTTAGTGTCCTGTGGGTATACACCAGGGCAGGATTTAGCTCCTAATATTTACATAACCATACATGAATAATAAAGCATTTTTCTGTTCTTACTGTTATGACACACACTATACCACACACAAATGTTTATAAAATGTCTCCTCTAAAAAGTCCAACACCCAACCCCTTCCTCCATGTACATATATGAAAACATTTTTCTTTGGGAATAGGAGCAGTTCTTTATATACACATCCATGAAAGGAAATAATTACAGCACCTAGGTTTGTATAAGAATATATTATTTAGAAGAGCAGTTGAAAAATAAAAAAAACCTATACATCAAAGTTTCCTTTTTTTACATCCATGAGGATAGCAACAGTTCTTACAAAATATGTTCTTGCCATGGTCTCGGCGGCTTTCTACCATCTTTCCTCCGGGCTGAAGGATCCCATGATACTTAGCTGCATCAATCCACTCCATGAACAAACACAACAGACCTTTAAGGTCTCATCAGTTCTGTTCTGGTACAGAAGGGAAATTCAGATCAAATATATTAAATGTCAACTAAACATAATAAAATTCAGACAATTATATACACTGTTAGATCATAATCTCTGGAATATCGCTAGGTAAACAAAGCATGTGCTGCTACATCCACTGACCCATAAATATTAGGACACAAAGATTAGTTAGATTATGCTGTAATTGTCATATGGCTGCCTACAGGTATTTAGTTCATTAATCAGAATTACTTTTTTTTTTTTTTTTGGACCTCTAGGAATCATTTTCCAGAAAAGGGTGGCTGTTAAAACTTCATCTTATGTCTATGGACTTCCAGCCAAATTCTCTATGGGCACAAGAAGGGAAAAGTTCGCTGAAGTCAGTTGAGCTGCACCATCTTCTGTCCATGTGTGTCTACTTTTAAAATATTTAAAAAACAAACAAACTCACCTTGTGACTTTTGTGTAGCTCGGAGTGTTTTTCTTTTCACTTCTGTGTGCTGTCAGTTGTCAAACTTGTGCTTTTCTTCTTTTGCAACTAGAATAAAGAAGAGCAAAGCAGAACAAATATCAGAACAGGTATCAGCTGAATCGCTAATGCAATAGTATACACCAATTTGGTCATCAAAGGCCCCATTCCATCCAAAATAACTATGGTACTTGTCTGGAGAAAGTGTACCTCAGTATTTCTCATTATCTGTTGCGTTAATTTCTGAGATCATTCGCTACCTGCTATTGTTTGATGGCATTTCTGAGTTTACACAGTTCTCATTATACTGGCCCTCCTTGTGCTGATATACTGTAATTCAGGCTCTGTTTGTTTCCATAGAAACTCTGTTTTTGACAGCTTTACATTTCGGGTGTAAAAATTCACTTCAGCTTGAAACTTCTCAAAGTATCAACAAGCCCCCACTATCATCTTGAACTTATTTTGGTTTCTTTAAGGAATGTTTCATGTTTCTGTCATAGACTTGAGAATTTCCACAAGATTTTCTTTGCCCTTCTATAACTCCCCCCACAAGGCCCATCTTCTGTTCCTGTCCACTCTCAATCAGAATTAGAATTGAGCTCCTTGGAGAAGGAATTGTCCTTCCTAAGTGTTTGGAAAGTGCCTATCTCTAGTGGTGCTATAGCAAATAATAATCACCACCACCCAGGGAGTGAGGGACTAGGTCTGGTAAATAAATCTGCATCTCCCACATGTCAGTGCATCTCAACACTACTAGACTACCACAGGCAAACTTTCTCTCACTTTTCTTTAGTAACCATGTGAGGATTAGTGTCTTGTCTGTGTGATATAAAAACTGTATGTGCTATATAAACCCAGGGGAGTGGAATACTATGCTCTGTATGTTTTGCTGTGTAGAAATTAGCCTGCTTGGAAACTAATTTTTATTTGCATGACAATGAAACATTCTCTCAAAGAGCTGTTAAAGGGACTCAATAAGCTAACAAGATGTTATGGGAACTGCCTGCTGGTCATGTTTCCTTATAATGCTTGTCTACACTGTGGTATCCTGTACTAATGTAACTACAAGAATGCCACTGCACACACGCCACACTAGGGTAAACAAGCGACGTGCACTTGTGCAATTTACCATGTTGTCAAAGCCAGGAAAGCTACACTGATGCAATCCTCTTTCTACTCCAGTGCAGGGTGTGCACAAAATATGTTTTCACCAGTGCAACACTAGTGCAATTTATGTCAGTGTAAAACTCCCCAGTGTAGACAAGCCCTTAGTTCCAATGTCTTGGAGGAAATGAGAAAATGTTTGTATTAAATACAGACCAGTTTTCTTATAAACTTTGAAACAGGAAAAGACAAAACCCAACAGAAAAGCTAGCATCTAACCATATAGGAAGCACATTGGTGTTATATGAAAAATTAACTTGGGTTGTGCAACAGGAAGAATTACACTGTATTACTGGATACTGACTCAGATAATGGAGTTGAGAGTTGGATACTCCCTCCACCATCATACCCAAAGGGAAAAATGACTCTATCAACAGAAAGATCACTTAAATCAGAGTGCATGGAAGAGGAAAAATAATTTGAGATCTCTCTCTCTCTCTCTCTCTCACACACACACACGGACACACACACTTCCTAAAACAGAGTGATATGAATCTAACACAGACAAAAAAAAGTTTTTCTAACTATACAGTAAGTAACATTTCCATACTTTGTACCACCAGCTTTGTGCCCCTCAATCAGTGCTTTTATCAGAGCATCCACCTAGATGAGCTTAGTTTATTTTCGGATTTTTCTCTGTTTTCTCTCTTGTGTCCATAAACTCTGTTTTTATATAAGGTCACTGGATTTGGATGTCGTGAATTTGGGGTTACCTGCTGTTGGGCATCATGACAAGATGAAAAGAAACCTAAACTCTGACCTCAGAGGGAGATGGCTCAGGAGTAGAGGTCACAGTCTGAGCACTGTATCACTGAAGTCAATGGGAGCTATGGCATAACTGCAATGGGAGCAGGACCAAGCACAACGCTGTGATTCTCTTGCTTGCACAGTGCTGAAAAGGATTTGGCAAAGGTTAGAGAGAGCTGAAAGACCTGATGCCTGGTTACAGCTCTCAGAGATCTTACATGCCAAAGGGAGAGACATCTGGTAAATACCATTGATAGATAGTTTAACCTGGGCCATAAAATGAATTAATGTGGTCGTCTGTTTAATCGTATTGTATGATATGCGTGTGTGTGCAGTATAAGAGAGAGAAAGAGCAGTTCCCGGTGTAATGCCAATGACATCTGGTAATATCCCTGCAGGCTCTTTTTAATTACTCATTCTGTGCACTGAGAATTTTTTTTGCCATTTTCTTTTCTGTGGTTGGGTATCATGACTGCTTCTCTTGCTCTTTCTATTTATTATTACTATTAATTATCCTGTGCCATAGGTATGCCTGGTGCTTTACAAATACATAGGAAGAAAAAGTGACCATAGATATAATCAAAAGCAATAAATATCATCAAAATGAAGAACAACTTGAATTGTCTGTTTCACTTCTTAGTACCACCCAGAGCATATGTACAGAGCAGAGAGAATAATTGATTTTTCAGTTCAAATAAAAAAAATCAGTTTGTTTTGAACTGAAACTGATTTTTTTCCTTGATGAAACAAAAAGACTGAAAAAAATCATTTTGGCTTGAGCACAATATGTAATTTGAGTGAAACAATTGTTTTCATTTTGTTACATTTTCGGTGTTTTATCCTTTGAAATAAAAATGTGAACAAATGGAGCTAGATTTCAAAGAGTAATGTTTTGATATGAAAAGTCAAAACATTTTGCCTTTAAAAAGCCAAAATAAACCCTTTAGACTTTTTCAACTTTTTTAAAAAAATTGTATTCAGTCAAAACTATTTGCTGAATTCAACCCATATTCACGAATAGGTTTGGTCACTCACTGAATTTTTGAGCAAATTTAATATTTGACTGAAATATGTCACCCAGTTCTGCGTATGTATAGCTTGCCTCTTTCATAGCATCATCTAGTTGTTTTAATTCCTCGTAGCGGTCCCTGGATTCCCAAAGAGGTTGGAGCATTACTTCGTCAACTTCTGGAAAAAGCTAAACAAAAGTGAGAAAAGTCAAACTACCATTTCTTTAAATATTTATTTATCTGTAAATGATAGAAATGGCGCGAGAGCAGGTGTCACTGGCTGACTAAATGTTTATCAAAATCAAAGCTGAAATGTTCTCAGCTCCAGGTGGCATCTTAGAACTGTAAAAACTTACCTTTGTCACTGTTTCAAACATTGGGATCAGGACAAACTTAAGGAACCCGATCTGTGCTGTTGGTTTGGTCACTTTATCTCGGTCCATGAAAGGTGCCACTGGAAGTCCCTCAGACTTTTCTCGATCACTCTGGGACAGATTCAATAGTTAACAAACATTATTATCAACAGGGAGACTGTGAGGGCAGCAAAACACAAACCGTTTGCAGACCAGTAACTAAATCATTGATATTCTGTACACATGCCTCAGTGGTATATGTGACCAGAGCAAATGAAAGGGAAACTGTGCGTTATACATTTTAGAAACTGACTCTTATTGTTTTAATAACCTTTGTATTGTTGTTTCTTTTGGTTTGTCACAAATGCTGCATGTACAGAAAAGTATCATATTGTAACAAGACCATGAAAGTATGTATGCAGTCAGGAGCGAGCCTCACAGCCCATGTAGACTGACTCACACTAGTGGGACTTGAGCTAGAGTGCTAAAATAGCTATGTGGATGTTTCAGCACTGGAGGAGGCTAGCCAAACCACCTCGAACCCAGGGTTGGCTTTTGCTCAGGTGGCTAGCTCAAGCCTCTGCTAGTACAAAGTCCACACAGCTATATTTAATGTAAGCCAGAGGTGAAAGTGAGCCGGTATGGGCTGGTACTCTGTACCGGTAAGAACCCACACCAGCCCATATTAAAGTTCTGCTGTGGCAGGGCTTTAATGTCCCTATCCCTTTTGCTGTCCCTTTTGCCTCCCCTGTCGGGGGCCCTGCGGGTAAGGTCCGTACCGGCAGGGCCGCCAATGGGGGTTGAGGATGGGCAGCGACGTTAAAGCGCTGCCACAGCAAAGGACCATCCTTAATGTGCTGCCGCGGCAGCACTTTAACATCGCTGCCCCTTCCCCCGTCGGCAGCTCTGGGGTTCATACCAGCAGGGCTGCTGATGGGGGAGGCAAAAGGGACAGGGACATTAAAGTATTGCTGCAGCAGCACTTTAAGGATGGTCCTTTGCCACGGCAGTGCTTTAACGTTCCTGTGCCTCCCCCCCCCGGGGGGGAGCAAAGGGAGCAGTTTCCCTGGGGCCAGCGATTTAAAAGTACAGCAGTGACATCTGGAGCCCCGGGCCCCTTTAAATCAACATGGGAGCCCCGGGTGGTGTGGGCCAGGCATTCTGAAAGGGCTGGTTGGGGGATGCTGACCCCCTGCCCCTTCTGCCTGAGGTCTCGCGCCTTTCATAGTCGTTCACACAATATCAGAGTTGGAAGGGACCTCAGGAGGTCATCTAGTCCAACCCCCTGCTCAAAGCAGGACCAAGCCCCAGATCCCTAAATGGTCCCCTCAAGGAGCCCCCCAGCCCATACCAGTAAGTGGCCTAATTTACTTTCGCCCCTAGTGTAAGCCCACTAGCGCAAGTCTGCCTGTCTGGCTTAAGAGGCTTGTGTAACGCCAACAGACCTGGTCATTGTTAAGCAGTATCAAATCTGGGACTTCTGGATCTCAATGCATGAGCCAAAAGACAGGTCTCTTAGGCCAGGCTGTAGCAGACGCATCAATCTCTAGCTGCCACTAGAGGGAGACAGAGTGCCACACCAAGTAGGCATGGGTTGCACTTGCTCCCTGCTATAGTGTAGACACCACAGGAGGGAGATACTCAGAGGCATACAAGGCAGTTAGGCAGCCACCCAAAATCCATTGGACTTCTTGTGGAGTAAAGCACTACTCAGTATAAGACAAGGTAGCAGAATCTAGTCTTTAGCCATTCTACATAGGAAGGAAAAGGTCCTTGACTTCCTTCTCCTCTGGAGAATTATTCTTTTAGGTATTAAGCTAGGACTAGCCAACCGTGCTCAAAAATGTTTTTTGTTTCTAGTCTATCAAGTGGCTCCTAGCACATACAGATTTAGAGAGGGTTGTTTCTCTGTGTTCCAAACTTTGGAAAGATCTTTACAAATAATGGGCTGGATTCTCAGCTAGTATAAATCAGAGTAGCTCCATTAACTTAAATGGGTCTACAGTGATTGGAATCAGCTGCCCATCTGAACCATTATTCCTATAAGTGCATAGTTAGTAACAAGGGCACAGAATATGCCAAAAATTGACACCCCTTTAACTTCATTGCCAGCATTTACTCTCATCTGTCAGACTTGCTTTAATAATGTGCGTACCGTAGTACCTTTTGTCAGATATTAGGGTGAGGAACACAATAAAGTGCAGAGACAGATCGTTTTATTTTGCATAAAAATATTGCAGAGACAATGAGCTAAAGGTGCTTCTAACATTTTGTCATTATGATTCCCTGATGTCAAGCCTTCCCCGTTGGATATGTCTAATGCAATTTCTTTGTCAAACTGATTCCTTCAGCATAGGGGAAATGATTAAAATAAAAAAATAGAAAGAAGAAAACTCTGGCATCTTGTTCCTCCGATCACGATAAAGCTTTGCATGCTGCAAGCTGTTGTACAGACAGCTTGGCTTGGGTGGGAGAGAGCAGAGGATTGCTGTTAGTTTTAATGTTGCCTTATACTACAAGAAACCACAGTAGTGAGAGATGAGAATCCAGAAAGACTGTTTGGGAGCATAAGCTGACTTTTCAGGACTAATGAAGTTGATGGTGTCCTTTGGAAATAATCATTTTCATTTTTAAAGCAAATGTTCATCCTATGCAGACTCGATCATTTCAGATCATCACAGATATAATTTAAACTTGGCCCATTTAATACTGCCCATTTAATTGACTTTTTCTATACCCACGCTTCTTGCCCTTTTGGCTTGACAAGGGTTTACATGCCAAATAAACTCACTAGGCAGCCCTATTAGTAAAAACAAGCTGCAGTCCAATGACATTAGCAGTTCTACATTATTGTCATTCATCTTACAAATTGCAGTCAATTACAGTCACTTTTATTCTGAACATACTGTCTTATGCCACACTTCTGTCACCTTATGCAAAAGAAACCTCTTCATCCTTGTGGCACTGGAATAGCATACAGTATTACCAGTCAGCTATATTAACATAGGAATTACTACTATGATGATGATGACTGTGTATCTGTGTCTCTGTTTCTCATTCTTACCTGCATAAAATATTCCTCTAATAAGCAGTCTACCCATGGTTCCGCCACTTCCATCGGGCGGACTTCATTTGAGGTATCACAACATTTTATCAGTACCATCTTCAACTGAAGGAGGAAAAATACTTTAACACTCGGGTAATATAGAAGCCTACCTCTTTGTCTTTATAGAAGACATAAAAGCCACGAGTCCTTCATTTTGAGAGAGGCAGAGGGGAATGATCTCAGACAAGAAGGGTAGTCTTGTACCTTAGCTATAAGACTGATCTGGTTTCTCTTCCTCCTATCTAGAGATATTCTATTCCTGGTTTTGCCTGCCACATACTTCCTGTATGACCTTTGGCAAGTCACTTACGCCTCTGTGTCTCAGTTTTCCTTTCCGTGAAAAAGGGATAATAGTTACCAACTCCATGGGAGGATTATGAGGCTTAATCCATGAATGATTGTAAAAGGCTTTGACATTCCTGGAGGGAAGGCACTATAGGGGCCCAATCACACCCTCATTAAAGTCAATGGAAAGATTCCCACTGAGTTTAATGGGATTGGTTTAGGTCTAAAACAAAGTATTGTTATGATGGATGTAATGGAGACGAGAGTGAAACTAAGAATTTATATCCTGACAGATACAGTAATTATTTCTTGCTCAGATGACTCTAGGATTTCAAAATCTGAAAGAGGAATCTAGACTTTCTTTATATCAAGTGCTCCCAGACATCACATTGTTTTCTGGGGAAAAAGCTTTTATAAAAATCTACAAGAAATACTTTGCCATTTCTGTTAACGTTACAGTACAAACCGTTGCTTTTAGGCACACAATTCCCTGCAGTGTTTGGTACTCACTCACAGTGCCAGCCTAAAAGGGGAGGAAGGATGGTTCCATAGTTAGATAGCTAGGCTGGGACTAGGGAAAGCTGGGCTCAGTACCCTGCTCCGCCAAGGATTTCCTGTGAGACCTGGGGCAAGTCACTTAGTCTCTCTGGGTCTCACTTCTCCAGCTATAAAAGAAGTACTTCTCTACCTCACAGGAGTGTTGGAGGCACTTATATACTACACTGAGGGGAATTATCCAGTATTCAATTCAAATTGATCCAACCCAAAACAAACTATTTGGATTTTTTTCTTGTCAAAATCAAAATTTTCCCCACACAAAATTTCAGGTTTGCACAAATTGCACTTTCTATTTAAAAAAACCTGATTTTGACAGAAAAATTCTGACCATTTCTACTCAACATCATGCATGATCAAGCCAAAACCAAAGTTTAGAATGTAGCAGTATCATTATGAACCATGGTAGGCACTGAAAAACGATAAACACATAGTCTTCTTACACAGGTCACATGTTCCTCATTTGAGTAATCAAAATTATCCATTTTTTCCTTGAAAGAGTCCAGTATTTCTGCATGTCTTGCCATGTCTGTTGCCAGGATTAATGTAATTATCCCCTATCAAAACAAACATAACAATATATTGATTTAACATGTCTCACAAGGCATAGCTATTGCTGTGTAAAGAAACGTGCTTAAATTAACACAAATATCTTACAACACAGACAAGAAGAACAGATGCATCACATCAGCACTACTGAAAGAGGAACTTTCATACTTGAGGCCACTTGACAAACTAGACCATTAATTTAAAGAATTAACAGCAACATAGGAGAATGACTATGTAAATAGTTTGTGTATAATTATATGCTGGAGAAACTGCTGCTTCTTGTTCTGAGCTTTGTTTGATTTTTAATATGACTACAAAGCACAGAAAGAAATAAACTAAAAGCTCAATTCTAAGTGCTGAGGCCTAAGCTTGGTCCCACAGAAGTCAATGGCAGTTTTGCATTTTTGCATTTTCCTTTGATATAGATGGGAGTTGCATCCATGAATCTGAGGGCGGAATTTGGCCCATAATGCTAAGCGAATTACATCTTAGTTTATTGTCATGGAAAATATTGTGATGTCACAGAATTTATTCTTATGACTTCATTGCCTCACACAACAAAATAAGAGATGGGCTCCACAGGTTGAAGCTTTTGTATAAACACAAATATTTTTAATAATGATGAAAAATGGGGGGGGGGGGAAAGATGATAAAATGTGTAGAAGGTAAATATTTGTTTATGTCTTTACAAATTTTCTGCAGTTTGAATTCCCTGTTTAAGTTCAGCATAATGTTCTTCTAATGGTTAAGTTGTTACCATATGAGCATATTGGCCTACTTACAGTCACATTCCAACAACTCCTTTCATAATGTAAGTTTCTACATAGAAGAGTATAAGTTTAATAGTCAAACTTGGCTCATTGGTACCCAAGGAAGGTCAGCTCAACAGTCCAACCAGAGTTGCTAGAGAAATAGCCCAGGAATCTCTCTGTGTTACTTCAAGTTTGAGATTATTTGAGATCAGTTCTAACCTCTTGATGGAATTATTCTGTATAGAAGGTAGATTTGTGCACACTGAAACATCAAGAGTGGTTTGCATGTCATAACCTCACTTCTGGATCAATGTTCATACCTGTCTTATCCGTTTGAATTGTTCTTGGGTGACGTTGGAGAAAATGTTGCATTCTGGCTGGGTAATGATCTGGAAAGCCACAGCACAGTGATGGTTCTCCAGTGGGGAGATGTCATTGTAACGCACAGCAAGCTCTGTTCGGGCATTAATCTGGTAGCTGATGTGAAGGAAAATAGTGAGGTCTCACATGTTGCCTACACCCAACACTTAAAAACATACATTACATGTTAGATACTGGTTATTTTTATGTATATTGTTGTAAATACCCAATTATTTATTTATTTATTGCAACAGTTAATATTAAATCCAAATATTTTTTTGAGAAAATGATCATACTTCCACATAGTTTCAAAGACTCTCATTATTTACATGTTATTACTGAATTTCTATAACTTAAAAACATATGTGGGAAGGATAGAGAGGACTCTTCTCTTTAGCTCACAGGCTTAACTCCCACTAGCTCCCAGTAAAGTCAGTGGAAAGATGCTCATGGAGCTCCATGCAAATTGGATCGGGCCCTTATTTAATAGCTGATTGCAAGTAAATTAGAATTTATATATAGTTCACACAAGCACACAGAAGTAATAATGATTAGCACTTCTAGAGAACCTTCCATCTGAGGCTCACTCCGTGCTTTACAGACATTTATGAAGTAACGTTCAGCTCACTCTGCCAGCTAGCTGTTATCTCCATTGTACAGATGGGCAAATGGAGAGAGACAGTGGTTAAATGCTTTGTTTAAGGTCTTTGGCAGAGCTAGGAAAAGAACCAAAAACTCTTCCCATGTAATTGAGCCTCAACCATATGACCATTCTTCTGCTACCTAGGATAATTAACAAAAGAATATGACCTGACAACGTTTTCTAGCTGCCAATTTCCTTTAATGGAAATTATGTATGTTTTATGAGAAAATTGAAGAGGGAGCCATTTTCCTTTCAGAGTTTAGCACAGTTAGCAGCCTCAGCTCAGGACTGAGTAAGCTAATGGCTAGCGTTGCATATAGACTAACCCAGGGGTCGGCAACCTTTCAGAAGTGCTGTGCCAAGTCTTCATTTATTCACTCTACTTTAAGGTTTCATGTGCTGGTAATACGTTTTAACATTTTTAGAAGGTCTCTTTCTCTAAGTCTATAATATATAACTAAACTATTGTTGTATGTAAAGTAAATAAGGTTTTTAAAATGTTTAAGAAGCTTCATTTAAAATTAAATTAAAATGCAGAGCCCCCCGGGCTGGTGGCCAGGACCCAGGCAGCGTGAGTGACATTGAAAATCAGCTCACGTGCTGCCTTCGGCACACGTGCCATAGGTTGCCTACCCATGGCCTAACCAGTGGTGGCTCTGTCCTTGTCAGTGTTTGATCATGATAGCAGAGCATTGTGGGTAGTTTCCTACTCAGCTGCCCTACTCTCTGCTCTGGACATGAGAAGAAAATGCTGATCTGCATTCTTTTCCCAATATATTTGAAAGGAACAAAAAATAAAGGGCACACATACGTGTTGTTGTATCCTGGATGATCCAAATCATGGCATATGGCGGCAGTCATTAGAATTAAGATATCAACTTGGGGAAATTTCTCCTGCAATAGAAAAAAATAATAATATAGTGTCTCACAATTTCTATACTTGTTTTTCTCCTAACATGTTCACATTTCAGAAAAACAAATCATCTGGGTAAAATTAACCATTATTCATTAATTAAATGTATGGCAGATAAGAAAGAAGATTGCACTGTCCACTGCAGCAACAAATGACTCAGATTTGGCTTTGACACAGGAAATAGTAGCAGTTTGGAGGAGGTCAGTGGAATTTTGTCTGAGAGTTACTCATATTCATATTATGTTTTAAAGCACAAAGATGTTAATACTCAGGCCTTTAGAAATCATTCCAGTGTCTACACTAGCTGAGGGAGGGTTGGAAGACAATTTACATACCATTATCTTTCACACTAACTAGAGATGGGAAGAGAGTGAGGAAATTTTTTTATAAACATTTCAGCAACTTCCAAACAGGATGAATGTTTGTGGAAGCAGTTTTGCTTGTATGAATATCCACAAGAACACAAATTCTTGCCAGTATCTGGGATTCATTTTACCATGGAACAAAATGTGGTTGTGGATGAAATTAAATTTTGTTTTGTGTGGAAGTGAAAGCAGTTTCGAAATGTTAGGTCATCCAGTGAGGGAAAAATACATCTGGCTAAGGTGATCATACAGAATAAATCTGAATCATGAACACAGAATATGCAAAGCAATATTTTCAGTGAGTGGTTCCTGAGGAACCCATAGGCTGAATCTAGTTTGCAGAAAACATTTGTTGAAATATTTTATATAGTGAATGAAGTCTCAATTCATAGACCATGAAAGTCACTTCACTGGGATTTTGACCAGGCCCCAAATTCATACAAATGTCAGACTACCTGCATTCAGGGAAAGGGTTACATTAATACATTGTGAATGGTTCTTCCAGCTTTAATAAGCGTTTTTTCTTTGAGCTCTGATTTGGGGGTCTTCTGGAGAAGTAGTGACAAGGAAGAGACAACTTTAGCTTGATGGGTTTTTCTACTTCATGGTCAATTTAAATGAGGAGACCTAAATTTGAGATTAAAATCAAAGAGGCCAGCCCTTGGGCTGTTGAAGGTCAGATATACTTCAGTCTCTCTAGTCACTCAATAACAGACCTAAAAGTGGTAATTCTTCAACCAAAAAAAAACTTCAAAACCAGACTCCAACGTGAAGCTGCAGAACTAGAATTAATTTGCAAACTTGATACCATCAGATTAGGCCTGAATAAAGACTGGGAGTGGTTGGGTCATTACAAAACCTAAATTTAATTTCCTCAATACTAATTTCTCCTTACTGTTACTCACATCTTCTTGTCAACTGTTTGTAATGGGTCACTCTATTACTACTTGAAAAGTTGTTTTTCCTCCCTTGGTATCTTGCTGTTAATTAATTTATCTTGTTAGACTGACCTCACACTTTGTAAAGCAACCCTCATTCTTTCATATATTTATACCTGCTCTTGTATTTTCCCCTCCATGCATCTGATGAAGTGGGTTCTAGCCCACGAAAGCTTATGCCCAAATACATTTGTTAGTCTCTAAGGTGCCACAAGGACTCCTTGTTGTTTTTGCTGACAGACTAATACAGCTACCCCTCTGAAAGATATACTTCAGTCACAACTACACCTCTACCTCGATATAATGCTGTCCTCAGGAGCCAAAAAATCTTACCGCGTTATAGGTGAAACCGCATTATATCAAACTTGATTTGATCCGCTGTAGCGTGCAGCCCTACCCCCCAACCCGGAGCGCTGCTTTACCGTGTTATATCTGAATTTGTGTTATACTGAGTGGTGTTATAATGGGGTAGAGGTGTACTGTCTGGAAATCTGGCATTTTACTACATCCCTGGATCACTGATATCTTTGAGAGGATGAGAGAAGGAGATGTTTTCTAGTCTTCCTATTTGTAGGATTCTATTATATTATAACTAAAGCTTAATTCATTCCATGGGGCATGCCAGTCATCCAGCTGTCTTGTTGATTTTCAGAGGTGTTAGGCACTCACAAATCCCAAAGAAGTTAGTGAGAGCTCTAGGGTTGCAGCACCTAGGACTATCCCTTGTCTCCATGGGATTACTCTGTCACTTTCCTAATGTTAAGCATGTGCTTAAGTGCTTTGCTGATTCAGGCCTAGATGACTAAATGAAAGTCTCTGAAATGACTGCGCATTTTATTCAGTGATTTAAATAATGACTTTTCATATAATCTAGGGCTATAGGTTCTCATTATAATTAGATGTAGATGAACCAATCAGGGTGAAATAAGAACTCATTGGAAACATTTTTTATTTCAGAACAAAACACAACCTCCTTTTCATGGCTGGATCTGTTCATTAAGTCTCTTTGACATGTCCTGTGAACAGCCCAACCACTTACCTACAGTGGCAGATCCTCTTTTGAGGAAGACTGTAAAACTCCTTCCTTCCTTAGGTGGCAGCTTAGCCTCTGTAGTGGCCACTGGTGCTGCAGCTCTTGTCAAGCTTCCAGAGAGTCTAGAGTTTCCCTGGTACATGTTCCCCAGAATGCCCTGATGGAGCACAGGCAGGCACAAGGTTTAATTGGCTCAGGGGCTTTAGAAGGTGATGGTGTAGTCTGGGACACAAGTACTTCGGAAGAGCCAGAATGAGTGGAGTGTGAAAGAGCACTAAGTGGAGACACTACTGGGTCCTGTCCTCAGCTGCTGCTTCTGGTGAAAGGGAGAGAGAGGGGAGGGCTCCTGCATGGCTTTCCACTGAAGAGAGTACCACACAGAAGGAGTGGAGAAGTCCTCTTCCCTTGAAGAGGGGCAAAGAGGAAGGAGCATGGATCAGCAAAGACAGAGGAACTGGGACTTGTTTCATGGGGATGGAGCCAGTAGGGGACTATCCAAGGCTCAGAGTTTCCAGAAGTTTAGGTCATTTCTGGTAAAGCTCTTATGCTTATGGATACTTATCTAAACTTTTGAGACACATCCTACCTACCTTCGGTACTTACATGGCCTCCATTACTGTCATATTTGAGCATCTCACAATTGTAATGTATTTATGTTCACAACACCCCTGTGAGGTAGGGCAGTGCTATTATCTCAGTTTTACAGGTGGAGAACTGAGGCACAGAGAGGGTAAGGGTCTTGCTCAAGGTCACACAGGAAATATGAGGCAGAACAGGGACTTGAATCCAGGTCTCCCGAGCCCTAGGCTAGTTCCCCAACCATTGACCAGCCTTTCTTCACACTATAACTAATTATAGTTAGGTTTCCTAAAGTTTCTTGCTCGCTTTCAATAAATTAATAAGTCATGTACAAACAAAATCATCGACCTTTTTGGAAGGAAAACGTCCTGGGTTTTATGATGCTTAGTGGATGAATATTTATCTGGTGATAGAAGCAGAAATACAGATAGCTATGTGGACAAACTAGAGACACACCTGGAGATTGCAGAGTGAGATCATACTGTACATCATCTGAGTCACACAGAAGCAGTGCCGAAAATTATGGAACGGGTTGTTTCTGTAATTGTCATGAATACACAACTACAAAAAGAGGGAGTAAAACAGTTAATGACTGTAGAGTTGTTTCTGAATGGAAAGATCTGAGTCCATGCACTTCCCACTCTCCCTCGAGGCCCTGCACTTTGCTATGTGAGACATATGGAGCCCCACATCATTCTCCACTTTTGCCCCTTCAGAAATCACAACACACAGCCCTGCAACAGCACCCTCCTGCTTTTGGCTGAGGAGAACTAGATATGGCTCCCTACGAAGATTTCATTAACAGAATCCCTGAACCATCTAATGAAGTCACTGAAAAGCACCAGGGGGCATTCCTTCCCCAGCCACATGAGCAATATGAGGCCAGAGATTTTCAGTAGTCCCCATCTTTGTTATCTGCTTCACCCAGTAGAATAGGCAGGCAATAGCAAGCTTTCCCAGTCCTGATGCACAACACGTGCTCTGCTCTTGCATCTCTCCTGAGCAGACACCTGCTGTGCCAAACTGTGCTGGGGACAAAGGCTCACTTAGGAATATACAGAGGCCACAAAACTCATTTGTGACATAATCTGAATGTCAATGCTCAGGTCTTTAAAGGCAAGAATGTAATATTTATTGAAGTTACAAATATACATTAAAGTCATCTTATCAGACAGTCAATCATCACCAGCACTACTGCGCTCCACACACTTAGGGCTTGATTTTGCAAGGTGCTCAGCACTTTGGCCTCCAGCATGTACTTAACTTTAAGTATGGGACTAGCCCCATTGCGCCACATGTGAGATTACACACATTCTTAAAGTTACACTAAGTCTAAATGCATTGCTGGATCACGACCAGAGTCCTCAGCACCCTGCAGGATCAAGGCGCTTGTTCTTGGGCTTGATTTTTCAGATGTTCTAAGCATCCAAACCTCCAGCTGGAGTCAATGGGAGCTGGGAAAGCTCAGCATTTCTGAAAAACCAGGCCTGTGTTGTTTGGCTTCTATTTCAGTAGAGAAGGACTTTTGAAAATAACTTTAAAAATTATATGTTG
The DNA here is from genome assembly GCF_003597395.2 of Chelonoidis abingdonii. Classification (NCBI taxonomy): domain Eukaryota; kingdom Metazoa; phylum Chordata; order Testudines; family Testudinidae; genus Chelonoidis; species Chelonoidis abingdonii. Next base: position 209,621,356 of record NC_133769.1, on the reverse strand, counting down.
ATGATCTCCTCAAACGTTATAAACATCATCTCATACAACTTCTGCACTGAAATGTGGGTCATACATACATGGCCGGGACAACCCATCAGGCGAGCTAAGCGGTTGCCTAGGGCGCTAACATTTGGGGGGCAGCAGCCGCCCCGGTCGTCGTCAGTATTTCGGGGGCAAGACAGTCCGCTGCCTAAGGCGCCAAAAAGGCTGGCAGCGCTCCTGCATACACATTCATTGTGCAAGGTAACATGATTGTAATGCATGCATTGATCAGTGGAAGTCAGAACATTAAATGTGATGCCTGATTCAGAAGTTGTATCAGCCCTTTATGTTGAGCTATTAAAAATATTTGGTTGCAATAGTCATCTTGTTCCTCAGTTTCTCGGTGGTATTTTTAAGGCAGGTGAATGTGGGACTAAGAAAGGAAATGTTCAAGTAAAGTGAGGTAGCTCTTTCTTGTCCACCTGAGTTCAACCCTAAGCACACTGTAGTCTTTGGGAAAATATCAGCGCCTGGAAGTAGGGACTGTATCATCCCTTTCTGAAAAGCCAATATTTGCAAAGGAATTTTTGTAACACTCAGATTTTTATAGAATAAAAAAGGAGCCATACACATGGTTCAGAATGAGATTGTATTAACTATTAATGGTAGCACTTTGAATTACTCAGGGAAATTTTAACTGAGGTGAACGCATCTCTACACATATTGTAGGTGGCACAGATTCATAGCTTTTTATGTCAAAAGGGACCATTGTGATCATCTAATCTGACCTCCTGTATAACACAGGCCATAGAATGTTACCCCGTAATTCCTGAATTTTGCTCGACAATTTGTGGTTGAACAAAACTGTATCTTAAAAAGACAGCCAATCCTGTCTTAAAGATTTCAAGTGATGGAGAATCCACCACATTGCTAGGTAAGTTGTTCCAATGGTTAAATACCCTCACTATTAAAAATCTGCACCTTATTTCCAGTTTGAATTTCTAGCTTCACCTTTCAGCCGCAGGCTCTTGTTATGTTTTTCTCTAATAGTTTAAAGACCTACCTACTACCAGAAATCTTCTGTTTAGATCCTTATAGATCACACTCAAGTCACCTCTTGAATTTTTTTTCAGTGAGATAACTAAATTCATCTCCTTAAGTCTCTCACAGGAAAACATGTTTTCTAGTCCTTGAATCATTCTTGCAGCTAGTGCCATTTTACTGACATTTACTACTTTTGGCCAGAGAAAGAGCAATCAAATAGTTTTCATTGCATCCTCCAGACAAAAATGATATAATCCTGCAGAGCAACATGCTCCGTGACATGCACTTAAAAGACAATACATTTTCTGCTGTGCATGGAAGTGCAGGGGCATGCCGTGTTTGTGAAAAAAAGTCAAACAGCCTACACACAGAGGTATCGTGAGTCAAATCACTTCCAGTACTAGTAATTACAGGCTAAACCAATGTATAATATAGGAACACAGAAAATGCCATACTTGACATAGGTGTGGGAAGTAGGGATGCGGGGATGCTGCCAGTCCCAGGCTCCTGGCCACCGGCCCAGCATGCGAGGTTCCAGCCACTGGCCCCACGCCTGAGGCTCCACCCCTGCCCCTATCTGTAGCCTTAGCCTCTGCTGCCTTACCTCTGGCCATGTCCTCCCCTTTCCGGAGCCATGACTCTTCTCTCGGCCCCAGCTCTAGGGGGTGGTGAGGGGCGCAGATGGAGAAAGTGGGGTGCAGCTCAGCACCCCCACTCCAAAAACTGTTCCAGTGCCACTGATACTGGATCAAACCCAATGTCCATCTAGTACCAGATGCTTCAGAGGAAAATGTAAGAACCCCACAGGGAAATGTGGGATAATCTGCCCTCCCACATCAGATCTATCTCATTTATAATGTTAGAGATTGGCTTAAACCCTGAAACATGAGATGTAATGTCTCTTCCAAAAAAAATGTATTAGTATTTATCGTGATAACTCTGGGTATTATTGATATCTATATGTGTCTAATCTCTTTCTGAATCTTGTTAAATTCCTGGTCTCAACAACTTCCTGTAGCAATGAGTTCCAGAGTCTAATTATGCACTGCATTTTCTATTTTGAATTTACCACCTTTTAATTTAATAGAATGTACTCTAATCATTCTGGTGACCCTTCTCTGAAACCTCTTTAATTCTGCAATATCCTTTCTGAGATACAGTGATGAGTACTACACAAGGTATTCCAAATGAAGTCACATCACTGATTCACATAATGGCACCATACTATTTTCTGTGTTATTCTCCATCCCAATCCTTAGGAATTCTAATATCCTGTTAACTCTTTTGACCACCGCAGCACATTTTGCAGAGGTCTTCATTGAACTGTCTGCAATAACACCCAGGATGTTTTCCTAAGGTGACCCATCTAATTTAGAACCTTTTAAAGCAAACTAGTAGCTTAATTTTTTCCCTCCAATGTGTATTACTTTGAATTTATTGACACTGAATTTCATTTGCCAATTCATTTATTTAGGTCTCTCTGAAATTCTTCAGTCTACCCAGTCCTAACTAATTTATATAATTTTGTCTCATCTGTAAATTTTGCCACCTTGCTACTCACTTCCCTTTTCAGATCATTAATATTAAACACTGTACCTAGTATCTAGCCTTGAAGCATCCTGTGTTAATCCATTTTTTCCATGTTAACAATTGAGTTACTCAAGGAATAAATTTGGCTGCAGTGAGTCCACAGAAAGCTCAGAATCAAGAATTAAGTAAACAAATACAAAGCTATTCTAAAACATGTCATCTGATCGTGCAAACATTGGGACAAGTGCTTAACTTTAAACATGTGAGTCGTTCCACTGCCTTTCATGGGATTACGCATTTGAATAAAGTTAATGCCATGACGAAGTGTTTGCAGGATTTGGGGCTGTATTTTATAAATCACAAATACTGGGAATTTTAAAGAAATACTTACCAACCATCTCTTCAGTGTGATGGGGTTGATATTAAAGTCTTTCACCAATCCGAGATCATGGTACATATGTTCCAAACAACTCAGCATCTGTAAGATGAATAGACAGGATATTGTTTTAATCACTGTTGTTTATAAAGCAGAAAGTACAATGTAATGTAAATCTTCACATTACAAACACTGATGTCTAAAGGAGCCCTACTGTTAATCATGAAACAAACTGTTCAAAGATTGCAAGATCAAAACCAGTTCACTAAGGACCAGATCCAAAGCCCACTGAAGACAAAATAAAACCTTCTATTGCCTTCAGTGTGGTTTGGATTAGCTCCTAATTCATCCCAGAGCTCCTTAGTGATCATTGCTCATGAAAATCAAAACTATATCACCTCATGAAGAAGTAATTTGATTTTGCTAATGGAACTGGTTTATGGGCCTGATTCAAAGCCCATTGAAGTCAATGGTGGCCTTTCCATTGACTTCAACAGACTTTGTATTAGGACCCAAGTGCATAGAAATATGACAACAGAAGAGAAGAGTGGCTGGAGGTAGAGTGCATTCTAGGTAAGTGGGAACATCTAGTTCATGTGTGACTTCCTGGAATTCTTTAAAAATCAAGTATTCTCAATAGACTAAACAGATTTAAAAAAACCCTTAGACTGTAAAATTACAAAATTAGAGCAGGTTTGTGCATATTTCCTTCCATAGCTGTGTATTTATGAATACTAAAACGCAAAGGCAAAACATTGTTTAAGACAACAGCATATGACATTCATTTGTGTTTTCAGAACAGAACACAACTAGATCAGCTATGCCATTCCAAGTCTAGATTTTGTTGTGCCTGGAAATATTATAGAAAATAACTTATTTAGATCTTGGTGTAAAACTACCTGACCTAGTTTTTGCATCTCAATTATAGAGACATTGGAATAATGTTATAAATATGTCCTAAGAGATATTTGAATTTTAAGGCTCTATTTTTTAGGCATGCATAGTTCCTGGAAAAATTGCTTCCTTTAGTGAAATTTCCTATGTTTGTCAGCTCATATTTAATTTAATAACATGTTTAGTAGAATTCCATTACGGTTGGCTTTGGGTCATTCCAATGTGAATAAAAAAGGTTTCCTCGCAAAACTGCAAGAAAAATCTCAGAAGACTGATGGGTGATCAGAGAATACCATCACAATTTCGCTTTACAGCATTATGCTTGGTTCCCTGGTACCCAAGGCCAGAACATATTGTTGGATACATTAAAAAACAAACAAACAAAACAAAGCCTGTTACTGAAACAAAGATTTAAGCATAGTCTACACTGAAAAGTTGTACTGGTATAATTCTGTCAGTTAAAGTTGTGATTTATTACCAAAATAGTTATACCTGTACAGCTGCTAGCGTAGATGCAGTTATAATGGTATAAAGTGCCAGTGCAGCTTATTTCCCTTCACATACTGGTATAGCTATACCAGCATAAATCATCAATATGACTGCACTCATGCTAGGATTTTAGTTAACAAGGTAGAACATTTTATGTGAAGACGAGAGGATGTTGTGAAAGCCAAGACTATAACAGGGTTCAAAAAGAACTAGGTAAGTTCATGGAGGATAGGACCATCAATGGCTACTAGCCAGGATGGGCAGGGCTGCCCAGAGGATTCAGAGGGCCTGGGGCAAAGCGGGGGAGCTGCGGTGCTTGTACTCACCTGGTGGCGGTCCAGGTCTTCAGCAGTGCTGAAGGGCCCCCTGCCGCCAAAATGCCGCCAAAGACCCGGACCGCCGCTGGGTCAGGGCTCGCAAGGCTCCTGCGAGGCCCGGGGCAAATTTCCCCACTTGCCACCCCCTCTGGACAGCCCTGGGACGGTGTCCCTAGCCTCTGTTTGCCAGAAGCTGGGAACAGGTGACAGAGGATGGTTCATTTGATGATTACCTGTTCTGTTCATTCACTCTGGGACAACTGGCATTGGCCACCATCAGAAGACAGGATACTGGGTCAGATGGACCTTTGGTCTGACCCAGCATGGCCGTTCTTATGTTCTTAAGAAATTGAAAGCAGGGCATCATTATCAGTAGAACTTGAGTCAGAGGGCCCATGTTCCCTGGAGGTACTGTTATAGATGAGACACCAGTAGAATAGACAATGCAGGGAGGTTGGTTGGAAGCTGCTCAGCCACACGGACAGAGCAGGACACAAGGTTTAATAAAGTTCAATTTATTGAACTTGACCTGCATTCCACTTCACTCTTTGCTAATGAAACAAGCAGCATACTTCACATTTTCTGAGCTTTATTTTCCTTAATGATTTAATTGCATCTAGTGCAACTATTCAGCAGACATATATTTGGATCTTGGCAAATTAAATCTTTTGGTTCAGTATAGGATCCCAGTCATTTATAATAAAATAAGGGAAATCTGATGCAAAATGACAACATTATGGTTGAAATTCTGCAGATACCAAATTCAGAAAATTCAAACTTTTAGTACTGACAGAAAAATTTTAATTTATAAATACTACACATCTATTATATATTTTATATCTGGCTGTCACAGTTTGGGCCTGGATGATGAAATTATGGAGATGCTACACAACTTGTCCAACCCCTGCTTAACCAATTTGCCAATTTACAGTTTATTATAATTGGGTCAGATTTTCAAGTGCTCAGCTTCAATTGAGGCACTTAAATGAAGTGGCAAGATCTGAAAATATAGACCCAGTAGCTCCATTAAGGTTAATGAGAAGCTCCCTTGAGGAGCTGCTGGATGATGAGTACTTTTGAAAAGCTGGCACATTATTCATGTTCAATTACTCATTGTGATAGCACCCGGAGGCCAAATATGGATCAGAGCTCCACTGTACAAGGGACTGTACACAGATGTAGACACACACCTTGTCCTGAAGAGTTTACAGTCTAAGGCCCTGATTCTACAAGTTGGTGATCGGGGGGGGGGTGGAGTGGCGGAAGGGACGCAGTGATGCTGACACAGAGCTCCATTTAACTCATTGGGCACAGGGATTTGCCAGCATGGAATAGCTTGCAGGACTGGGATCAAAGAAGAAAAGTGGCAAACAAAATGTGGTGGAGAAGGAAATACTAAAATACAGCGTTGACTAGTCTTTGGGATTTTATTGTGAGTCTCACAATATTTGGGGTTTTTCTTAAAGCCCCAGCCCCTGGAATCAGGTGAAAAGATGAGAACCTTGGGGATGGGAGTTAAGCCAGAAGGAAAATAACATCCCTCCTCCTCCATTTATTAATTTAAAAATCTCATGATTTGGGAGGGCATTATGATTTTCGAACATTTGGGGTTAACAACACTGAAAACATATACAATTTTCACATATGATTTGTTAAAGTATAGGTATATGGTAAGCTTCTTTCCTTCCTTTCTTTCCCTTCAGGGCTGAGCTTAGGCATCATCTATTGACAGATCACTGTCAGCAATGTGGAAGAGGTGGCTTTTGAGGAAAGATTTGAAAAAGATACTGACCTTTATGGGCCAGTTAAAGGATGTAAGGAGTAACATGTTTAAAAATATATATGCAGCATGGTACCCCTCTCCAAAGACATGGGCAGTAAGGGCTTGGAGTGAGGAGCCATTCTGGTTCCTCTCAATCTCCATGGGGAAGCTCCTTGTGAGGTATTTGCAGCCCTATGGCTGCAATAACTTCTGATAGTCTGCTAGCCCTGTCTGGGGACAGATGGGGCAACAGATTCACAGAGATACTCAGTGTGGGCAAGAAGTCAATTTATGAGTGCGCCCTATCTCCTGAGCAGCTCCATACATCCAAACAGAAAGTGGTCACCTCATTTCTTTGTCCTCCTTGTGCATGTAGCTCGACTGTACTCAGGATTGATCCGGTAAGCTGCTTTAGAAGGGAACAAGGGACTAACGCTCCACTTACTTCTGCATAAGAGAAGGTTAGGTTTTAGCCCCACTGGACAAAATATGATTATATTGTCATATATTCCTCAGGGAGCAAGAGATTCTCCAGGTGGGTTGATGAAATACTGTACACCAAACCATTGTGTTATTGCCTTACGCACTGGTTACATTCTAGCATGGTGATTTATAACCCACTCGCTCAAAATCAGGCACATAAACCACCACTTACAGTTAAGTAAGTGTTAACATAATTGAACTTGTTCATGTAAACATAAAACAGAGTCAAAAGGGTGAAAATGTCAACAGACGTTACCATATGGTATTGTGCTCACAGTGGTTTGTGCGATTGTTTTTGAGCCTAAATCCCACATATGGTATGTTCCTAATCTCCATATCCTCATGCTATCAGTGTGCATGCCACAATGTAATGGTTCCCATTACAATGAATGAGTTATGCTGTTAAAATACTGTGCTTCAGTGTACAAAAATCCATGGATAATGCTTTTTCCCTAGTCCTACTCTTTATTAATGGTCTGCTAAACAATCTGCCAACATTTTTATGATCCACCTGGCACGTTGTAATTCTTAGGGCGGTAAAGACATCACAGGCTAGATATTTGAAAGATAGTGGGTAAGTTGTTTTGCCTGACTAGTAAATGACTTTGATGCTTAACTACGGGTGCCTGGAAAATAAATAACCATAAAGAATCTCCCTCAAACAGGCAAGAAGCGTGAGGTGAAAATTCTGTTACCTTCTATGTGAATGTGCATGGCCATATATTCAAACAACCAACAAGAGACTGAACTCTGAACCACATAAAAGTCCTCCACTTAGTCCTACCAACTGGAAACATGTTAACAAATAAACTGAATGAAGAACATTATTCATATTGGTTTTTTTTAACCTTTGGAAATTTGCTTAGTCATGGAATATGTTCATCTAGCGATTTTGAAGCAGAATGGCTCCTGTTTGCATAACACTTCCCTGAAGATGTAATTGTGCTGCAAGTTTGCAACTCCACTCTCTCTCCGTTTTTTGTTGCTATTGTACTGATCTCGTTATGTCCTTCTTCTCCCTTTCCGTGCTATCATTTGTTACATCCATTGGTTGAATCATGTTTCACATTATAACTTTTCACAAAAGGGGCATCCTCTTCCTTTGTGTGCAGCTGGCACAATGGGGCCCCTGGGAGCTTCCATAACATAGCTGATGATGATTAATAATTAATAAATAATAATATGCTGTGCACTTAGATTTGCATCTCCTCTGAATGTATTGCACACTAACTTCCCTGTACAGGAGCATACAAATCAATGTCTGCACCCAGGCCCTGATTCAGCACAGCACCTAAATTACTTGTTTAATATTGAGCAGGTAAGTAGTGCCATTGATTTCAGTGGGATTGATCAGTTGCCTAAAGTTAAGCATGTGCTTAAGTGCTTTGTTGAATAGGCATAGACTCACTTACACTAGATGGCATGAAAAAACACTGACTGGCATTAACTTTGTTGTACTTGTCCTTGAATGACATTACCAATATTTGGACTATGAAGAAATAAACAAGGAGTTCTATAATAAGGACAATCTATTTGGCACCTTTAGGGAGCAAAAATTATTGCACTCCAGAATGCTTCACTCAGTAAAGAATTAGATTTCAGGCATATTACTCAGATCCACCAATTCTGTGTTTAAAACAGCAAATTTCAACTTAAAAGCTGAGGTAAGGTAAGAGGATCTGAAAAGGAAAAAACAAAACTTTCTTGAATGGATATTTTTGGCCTCATCTACCTTTGGGAATAGCACTGATCCAGCAATTGGTGTAGTTAGCCAGGTGCTGACCTCTAAGGATATGTCTACACTGCAATTAGATGCTCATGCCTGGCCAGTGCCAGCTGACTTGGACTCAGAGGGCTCAGGCTAAGGGGCTGTTTAATTGCGATGGAGACATTTGGGCTTAGGCTGGAGCTTGAACTTTGGGACCCTCACACCTTGCTGAGTCCTAGAGCCTGGGTTCATGCCTGAGCCTGAATGTGTAAACCACAATTAAACAGTCCCTGAGCCCTATGAGCCTGAGTCAGCTGGCACGGGACAACCCTGGGTTTTTAATTGCATAGACATACTCAAAGGCTATGTCTTCATTGCAAAAAAGGTATGTTTATCTTGCTGTAAAATCCTAGTGGAGTGAAGGCACAGGCAGTGTTTACCTCTGTCTAGCTAGGTGACGTCATCCCTATGCCCTCCACCTGGGGTTTATCTTGACTAACTGCATGAAGGTAAGAACTATGTTGCCTTGTCTCCACTAGGATTATAGCTAGCTCGAGTTAGCTATCGCCATGTAAAAACACCCCCTTTTAAGCAGTGAAGGCATAGCCTTAGTGTAGAGAAGGGCATGCAGGGGTTTGTACAGAGTGAGCAAACGAGGCGTACCCCTACTTGTAAGTGGCATAAAGCACGATGCGCTCAGACAGTGCAGTCCCTTGCATGTTCATTTCTACTCTTTGGGGTAAGCACCCAGGTGGCCTCATTGACTTCTGGCTGCCAGTCGATGAACAGAGGGTATTCCTGAGTGTAGGCCAGGTCTTTCTTCCGCATTGCCTTCGCTAGGCTTCCATTGCTAGATACTGAAGACAGCTTTCCTGACTGTCTCAGCGCTGTCATGGGAGACGCCACAAGTACCAGCAACTTGTTTACTCATTGCTTCATTACCTCATTGGGCTCCCACAGCCAGACGTCAAATGTTGGTTTCCGAAGTGCTTCTATGGTCTCCTGAGACAGCATGTACTGTGGACAAAAAGACAGTGTCTATTATTAACCACTACTGTGTTCCCCTCATGTCTTTGTGGGAGTTGTGTTCTGCCCTCATCAGAAGTTCTCCAGCATACCATTAATTAATTTTCCAAAATGTAGTGCCTCAGCCGTGATTAGGTAAAATGCATCATCTCTTGTTGGTTTTAATCTTAAATTCTTCATATTTTGGGGGATTACATATTTAACTGCAGGTGATTTATATTGTTATTTTGAACAGTTGTTTTTCTCAAGGGTTCTCACATTTCAATCAGATGCCAGGCAGCAAAGTGGTTGCTTATTGTGTACTCAGAGCTCCAAAACAAAATCCAACTCAACCTCCAGCAGGACTCTCCCCTCCACACACATTTTTTTCACAGCACTTTAAGCATTTGACCCTGTCAGGGTTCCTTCCCCACTATGAACTCTAGGGTATAGATGTGGGGACCTGCATGAAAGCCCCCTAAGCTTATTTCTACCAACTTAGGTTGAAACCTGGTACTCTCCCATCACCAAGTGATTTAACAAGAAACAAGGAAAGGACCACTTGGAGTTCCCCTTCCCCCAAAATATCCTCCCAAGCCCTTACCCCCCCTTTCCTGGGGAGGCTTGAAAATAATATCCTAACCAATTGCTTACAAAGTGATCAAAGACCCAAACCCCTGGGTCTTTGGACAATGGAAAAATCAGTAAGGTTCTCAAAAGAAAGATTTTATTAAAAAGAAAATGTAAAAATCATCTCTGTAAAATCAGGATGGGAAATAACTTTACAGGGTAATCAGATTCAAAGAGCCCAGAAGAACCCCCTCTAGCCTTAGTTTCAAAATTACAACAAAACAAGGATAAACCTCCCTCTAGCCCTGGGCGGCTCTATCTTTTCAGGTGGCCTTCGGCGGCATGCCTGTGGGCAGTCTGCTGGTCGCACAGATTCGGCGGTATTTCTGCAGGTGATCTACAGCTCTCGCGCTTTCATTGTACCTGCAGCCAAATTGCTGCCCAATCCGTGGGACTGGTGGACCTCCCGCAGGCATGCTGCTGAAGGCTGCCTGACTGCCACTCTCACAGTGATCGGCAGGCCACACCCCGCGGCTTGCCGCCCCAGGCACGTGCTTGCTGCGCTGGTTCCTGAAGCCGCCCCTGCCTCTAGCAAAGGTAAAATTCACAAGTTGAGAAAACAAAGATAAACTAATACGCCTTGCCTGGCTGTTACTTACAAGTTTGAAATATGAGAGACTTGTTCAGAAAGATTTGGAGAACATGAATTGACGTCTGGTCCCTCTTAGTCCCAAGAGCGAACAACAACAAAACAAAGAGCACAAACAAAAGCCTACCCCCCTCCTCCCAAGATTTGAATGTATCTGGTCCCTTATTGGTCCTTTGGGTCATGTGTCAGCCAGATTACTTGAGCTTCTTCACCCTAGCCAGGAGAGATTTTATAGTATTGTATACAGAAGGGTTGTTACCCTTCCCTTTATAGTTATGACAGACCCCAAGTGTTCTGGGTTGTTACTGGATTGGTAACAATTGCCGGCAATTTGTAAAAAAATCTAGAGTATTAGAAGATGTGTAAGGTATCTAATCACTACTGAACTGTGTTTTTGAGACAACGTGATCAAAATATTCTTGGAATATGTCAACCTAGTAGCTTAATTGGTCCACTTACCATAGTTGGCTGTAATTAGTTTTGGTATACTATACTGAGAATATAAATGAAATTATCTGAGCCACTACATTGTTATTTAATTCAAGCAAGAATTACATTTGAGGATTAATTTTCCATCTCTGGAAGGCAGTAATCTTGTGTTTGCATGATACTTTATTTGTAGTATAGAGTTTTGCCAGACAGCTTTAAATTAGCAATATTGATGTATTAATTAATAACAGCACTGTAATTACCAAATCTGTTTCAAGTGACATGCCTGAGGTCACACAAATCCAGTATTTAAAGCCATAACAAATGTCACACACAGAGCAAACAAAACCTAAACTTCTCCTAAAACCATACAATTAAAAGCCTTTGGCTCTAGGCAGAAAGGAACAACAGCTTACCACTGTGTTCAGTTAGTACAGCTCTCAACAGTAATGATTAATCTCAGAAGGCAAGCATTCTAGTAGTGGGTAAAAAGTTAATGTATTGTTGCCGTCTACGTATCGTGGAACAAAGGAATGTAGAGCAGTTTGAAAAAGCATGTGTTAGTAGTGTCAACAACACATATACATTTAAGCAAAGCCAAAATGGAAATGACATTTTATAGCTCATTAAATCCATTTTCAAGAGACAGATGCCAGGACTACATAAATTACTTTAACTGAAAAATAATTCACTGAGAGGAAAAAAAAGTAGAGGCGCCATTACAGAATAGAGGATAAAGTTATAGACTATAATAAATCTTGCTCCGAGCCTGCAGACTAAGTATCATTAGATAAAACAGAACACTAAATGTTCAATAAATTTCAGGAATCCAGTAACATTTTCAGCATTAATGAGATTCCGAATATTAAAGGTCGAGGGTCTGATTTCAAACTCATTGAAATCAATGGGAGTCTTTCTATTGGTTTCCAGGGTCTTTGGATTAGGCCTTCCATCTACACCAGTGGTTCCCAAAGTGGTGACCGTGGGGGATTTGCTATGGGTCATGTCGGGGTTCATCTCTTGAGCCAAGGCTGGAACATGCTGGAACAGCAATCTGGTATTTTTGCTGTATGGAAGAGGCTATTTTGTACTCAAAATGACATCCTCAGCACAGCGTGACTTTTCGCACACTGTGCATGAGAGGTCACGCTGGCAGGGGTGTTCCCACGCTGGTAGGGTTGTTCCAATAGTACAGGAAATGAAAGGGGTCCCAAACAGTTAGTCAGATGCCAAAGGTGTCCTTGGTGGGAAAATGTTTGGAAATCAGTGATCTAAACAATTAAGCTATAGAGTGACTGGAAGTCATGCATTGTATTCCAGCTCCTCATGGGAAGGCATGCTCTATAAATTGATATCCTGAAAACAAAGTGCATCTTATGGTACCTTTGGATAGGATGGTACATCTCTTCGGGGTGTCAACTTCTTGTTTTCATCTAAGAAGCTGTACTTACAGGGACAGCTGGTCCTGCAAATAAAAAATTCAGCCCTCAACACTGGGACAACAGCAGGTGCATTCTCTTGAGTAGCATTGACTATATTAAAATATCTTGGTATGTGGTCACATAGAAGGTATGTCTACACTGCATCTTAAGCCTGAGTTCTAACTCAGATTGAGCCCAAGCCCCACTTCCATTCACACACAAATCAGTCTATCTTGGGTTAGCAAGCACTTGATGCCTGGGTTTTAGGACCCACTAGGGCAGGGATTCTTAAACTGGGGGTCGGGACCCCTCGGGGGTCTCGAGGTTGTTAAATGAGGGGTCATGAGCTGTCAGCCTCCACCCCAAACCCCGCTTTGCATCCAGTATTTATAATGGTGTTAAATATATTTTTAAATGTTTTCATTTATAAGAGGGAGGGGTCGCATTCAGAGGCTTTCTGTGTGAAAGGGGTCACCAGTACAAAAGTTTGAGAACCTCTGCACTAGGGGGTGACTCCGAGCCCAAGTCCTGCTGTGACTGACGTTCAAGCCCTGTGATCTTGCAGTATGGATGAAGCTCAAGCTGCAGACTTAAGTCAGAAGATCTGTGTGGTGCGATATGGATGTGTTGGCATGGCTGTGAGACCTGGGTCCACCAATTGTAAACCCAGGTTTACAATGCAGTGTGGAAGCTGAAGCGTAGGCTTGGAAGCACCAAATCCACAAGCCAAGGTCCCAAAGACCTGGGTTTACAATGTTGTGTAGACATACCCTTAGAGTTACACTGCTTCCCAATCTCTCCTAACAATCTCATTTTCTCTAATCATAAGTAACAGTCAGGGCCAAGTCATTCTTACCCCCGTACGAGGCAATATATAATTGAGGCCACCGTAATATCTAAGAAACTCTCCGGAAACAAATGTGGGTGTATCTGAAATTCATTCATACTCTTTAATTTAATAATCCTTCCATTCTACTGATTCAATCTGTTTCTTATCTTTTGTGTAAAATAGTTCTGCTTGAGTTGGGCATTTATTCCCAGAGTCCTAATGTTTAGATTATCCCCCTTTATTTTAAAAACACCTAATAGTAAAACAAGAAGCAAAAAAACAAAGAAAACTAAAAAACCCAAACCCAACAAAATCTAAACAACCTATCAACTTTACTTCCTCCTTTCATAATTCTGGAAATTTCTATTATGTCACAACGTCTCCTATATTCCAGTGTGACTATCCCAACCCTCTAATTTATTCCTTGTACCTTTGCTGTTTGCTTTCATCTCTGTTGCTGTATTCTGTATTCTTTGCAAAGCAATTTTGGCTTTTGGTTGATGGTGATCGGTACTGAACACTGACTAACAAGGGCTTTATGCATTAGCAGTATCACTGGTGAGGTCAGAGATTGTCCAAAACAGTTCTAAGAAATCAACCAGTTCATGAACAGTAGTAGGAGTCCCAGTCTCAGCTGGGACCTCTTTGTATTGCAGTAGCTCATAGAGGTCCCAGCTGAGATTGGGACTCCATGGTGATGGCATTGTCCAGACATTGGATAAGACAGTCCTTGCTCCAAAGAGTTTACAATCTAAATACACAAGACGGACAAAGTACGGAAAGAAGGAACTATTATCCCAGTTTAAAAGGCAGAGAAACCAATGGCTAGATCCACAAAGGGGATTTAAACTTAGCATTGCATCTCCTAAGTTCAGGTGCTCTGCCTCCTACTGGAACCCACAGCCCCAAGTCAGGCACTCAGGCTCCCTATACAATACATGAGGAGAGTTAGGTGCCCAGAAATGGGATCTACAAAGCCAGCACATTGAATAGGGAGCCGCCTAAGCTAGCCAATAGGAAATACCAAGGAGATGGATGTGGCCTCCGCCTACCCCTCTCAGGGATTTAGGTGCCTAACTCTGGCCCAGAGGTTGGTACCTATCTCCACTTGGAATTCACAGCTGTGATCCTGGTCCCACAGGCGCTGGCTTCCTCCGGGCCCCAGGAGTGCTCAACCCCCAGCTCCGCTCCCGCCCCTATCCACCCCTTCCCTCAAGCCCCCACCCTTTCCCCACCTCTTCCCACCCCCGCTTTGGCCCAGGCCCCACCCCTTCCCCCAAAGCCCTATGCCTGCCCTGCCTTTTCCCACTACTGCTCCACTACCCCCTCTTTCCACCCAGTTCTGCCTCCTCTTCTGAGCACACCCCATCCCTGCTCCTCCCCCTCCCCCTAACGCCTCCTGCATGCCGCGAAACAGCTGATCACAGTGGGCAGAAGGCACTGGGAGGGAGGAAAAAGAGTTGGTCAGCGGGGCCGCTGATGGGCGAGAGGGACTGGGAGGAGAGGGGGAGCTTGGCTGCTGGTGGATGCTAAGCACCCACTAATTTTTTCCTATGGGTGCTCCGGTCCTGGAGCACCCATGGAGTCGGTGCCTATGCCTGCTCCTGGAGTTAGGTACCTAAGCCAGGTCAGCCCTTTCTTGCAAAAAATTTAGGAGGAAGTTCTGCCAGCCCCCTTCTACCCAACTGCCCAGTCATTAGAGCTGTAGGCTGGTGGCCGTAGTCACCAGCTGGGGATAGACAGACAGCCACACCCAGGTTAGGTTTCTGTCCTTTTCTTCAGGGCTCTGTTTATTGTCTTTCCAAACACAGCAAGAAAAGTGTACAAAAAGCAACACGAATAACAATCTGCAAGAGTTTGGACTGGGGTCCTCTGGTCTCCAGTGGGTTCAGAGTAGGGCCCTTTCTGACCCCAGCAGAGCTCCAGAGGGCCAGCTGGCCCATCTACTCTGTTTGCCAGAGAATATCCTCTCTCACCCCCTACCCTGTTCATGGCTTGAGCTCTCCTTTATATTCCAGACAGGAGTATGGGCCAGTCCTAAGGTGCTGATCAGCTGTGTCAGCTTGACCCCACCACATGTCTGCTGGGCTTCTCTCTGGGGGACGGATGGCTGCTCCCCTCTTCCCCCCACCACCCTGGGCTATTAAATGGGCAGATCACCTGTTACATGAGCACTTGCCCCAGATGTGGGAAAGCCAAGTTCAAATCCTTCATCTGCCTGAGAAGAGCAATAAATTGAACCCAGGACCTCAATTCCTGAGGTCCCTTCCAACCCTGATATTCTATGAGTTCTCCCTGGTGAGTATCTGTGCCACTGGGCTATGAGGTATTTCTGGAATGGGGTGGGGGGTCAAGTGTGTGTGTCTATCAGTCATCTTTGCTAGGCCAGAGAGAGCCCAGTGGCTAGGACACTCAGTGGGAATGTGGGAGAGTCAGGTGCCAGTTCCGGCTTCAATGGATATTAAGTATTTTTTATAAAGTGGAACAGCTTCAATGACAGAGACTGAGAAAGTCCCACCCCAGAATGCTCCATAACCCATTGGGAGACCTGGGCTCAAATCCCTGCTCTTCTGAGTTAGAATGGAGATTGAAACCCAAGTCTCCTACTCCCAGGTGTCCCAACCATTGGACTATTGTCTATACATTTTGTTTTGTGCAGGGCCTGACCTCTAGGAGCATGGCTGGCAGATTGAGGGAAGCGATTATTCCCCACTATTTGGCACTGGTAAGGCCACATCTGGAGTATTGTGTCCAGTTTTGGGCTCCCCATTACAGATCAGGGGGCTGGGGCATATGACTTACAAGCAGAGGCTGAAGGAACTGGGCTTGTTTAGTCTGCAGAAGAGAAGAGAGAGGGGGGATTTGATAGCAGCCTTCAACTACCTGAAGGGGGGGTTCCAAAGAGGAGAACTTGGCTGTTCTCAGTGGTACCAGATGACAGAACAAGGAGTAATGGTCTCAAGTTGCAGTGGGGGAGGTTTAGGTTGGATATTAGGAAAAACTATTTCACTAGGAGGGTGGTAAAGCACTGGAATGGGTTACCAGGTGGTGGAATCTCCTTCCTTAGCGGTTTTTAAGGTCAGGCTTGACAAAGCCCTGGTTGGGATGATTTAGCTGGTGTTGGTCCTGCTTTGAGCAGCAGGTTGGACTAGGTAACCTCCTGAGGTCTCTTCCAACCCTAATCTTCTATGATTCTATGGTATGTCTGCTCCAAGGCACCATCTGAGCACACCTACAGGGTTGGGCTCCACAGGCGAGATAGTGGGGGACACCTGGTTTGAGGATCCCATCAGGGTTTAAGTGTGAGTGAGGTGTCAGAACTTCAGCAGCTGTGCACATGCCCACTGCCAGATTTTTAGGCACCTTGGAAACTGAGGTACCTACAGGGTTAAGCAGTAGCTGAGTGTGGGTTTTGAGGATCTAAATTTTGGACTTAAGCACCTGAAGTAGCAGTTAGGTGCCTAAATCCCTTTGTGGATCTAACCTTAAGTGACTTGCCAAAGGTCACAGAGAAAGCTTGTGGCAGAACGTGGACCTGACCCCACATCTCTTGAGATGCAGTCCAATGCATTAACCACAAGAACAGCCTTCCTCATTATCAGAGCCTGCAAGAGAAAAGCGAATCTCTGGGCCAGATTCATCACTAGCCCACAGCTGATTTATGCTGCTTTGAGGGGGAGGGGTACTAAACTTTGTACACTCATCTTAACCAGTCAGTTTCTCTTGTCTAGTGTAGGGGGAATCCTCAGGTGGAGGACAGGCACATTAATGGCTCATAAGTCACACTCCTCCAAGCCCCTGTGCTAGGGATATGATAGGAGAAAAGCTGGCATGGCCAGGTCATCCGTGCACCTGGCTGAAACTAGCTACTGCAGGAGGAGGGCAGAGCAGCATGGAGCAAACTTCATGTTGCTGTAACTTGCACCAGTGCCAGAATGTAATCAGGCACTTACATATGTGCATTACCTAAATTATATCCCACAAGCACCTTCATGTTATTAGCCTCTACAAGCTGCAGGTGCAAAAAAGTAGAGGCCAGTATTAACAATCTGACCCTTAATGTGTGGGTAAGAGGAAGGGAGCTCTGCTCCTCTTTTTTGAAGAAGCTGATGTGCTTCCAACTGTATGTGATGACACTCCAAGAGGGGTATTTTAAAAACATATACATTGAGCATTACTATACCATTCAAATATTACAGTATGTCTATATACATTTTAATAAGCTGTGTAGTGAATGAAATACTGTGGTACAAAGGCTGGATGAAGTGCAAAGAAAACCACTAAGTTGCCCTTGGATGTCTTTTTTAGACCCCTCTAAAAAAGGGGAGGAATTTTTTGCTTAGCAATTCAAGGATGAAGCTCCTCTTGCATTGAGTCAACACTCCTTCATGTCATTGCTCAAGGTTGCTAGGGAAACCGGTAGTTACTTGTAATTACTCAACAACTTCAGTGGGGGTCCTTCTTAAGGACAATGCCACACAAGGAGCAGACTTTCCATGCTTTAGAAAACCAAAGCAATTCACTGGGATCTTTGATAATATTCTGCATGGCTCAGGTCCAGCTGCTGATGCAAGAGCCATCTGTTTAGGCTGATGACTACAGTGGGTGGCTTATTCTGCACGCTTTAAGGTCATTCGACTTAGACCTCAGTCTTCACTTTAAAAATAAGAATGAGTGCGCTGATACTCTTCTTTTACCTTGATAATGTGGGAAAGGGAGTAGATGTGTTTGTGAGATTCCTGGCTTCAGCCGTAAGTTTAATGGAGAATCTGAGATGTAAGCATTCTCAATTAGAGTAAAATCAATTAATTAATACAAATAATTAATTTTGCACTTTTACAGTGTTCTCCTCCTGAAGATGTCAAAGTGGTCAACTCCACTCATCAAGTCTCATAAGACTCATGTAAGTAAAGTAAGTATCATGGTAGGAGGGATGATTGTGTGGTTAAAGTACAAGATGGAGAATCAGGAGACCTAGATTCTAATCCTGGCCCTGCCACTGCGGGTATGTCTACACTGCAAAGAAAAACCTGTGGCTGGCCCGTGCCAGCTAATTCAGGCTTGCAGGGCTCAGGCTGTGGGGCTGTTTCATTGCTGCATAAGCTTCCAGGCTCGGATTGTGATCTAGCTCTAGAACACTGAGAGGTGGGAGGGTCCCAGAGCACAGGCTCTAGCCAGAGCCCAGCCCTGTAACCCTAGCCCTGCATGCCTGAGTAGACTGGAATGGGCAAGCCATGGGTTTTTCTTTGCTGTGTAGACATACCCACATTTACTGCATGATCCTGGCAGATTGCCTCTTAACCTCATCTTCCTCATCTGTAAAATGGGGATAAATGCAGTAAGTTGGCTAGGAGCCCATGCTTTTGAAGCAGAGGGCCTCAAGTTTAAATGTAACTGGGATTTGACAATAACTAGGTAATTAAAGCTGCTACCTACATCTCTCTGGAAATTACGACTCCGCTACCCATGTGGGAGAAAAAAGAATCAGCTGGGGTTAGCCCAAGATCGGCCAAAAAGAACTCAAGAAGAGCAACAGTCGCTACCACTACCTCTGAACAGTGGCCCCTGCTGGCACAGGTCCCTCTGGCCTTAGGGGAACCAGGTTGCCTTGACCAACCGCAATCAATCAGCAATTTTATTTAATTTTTTTTCACCCTTCACATTCTGTAACACATTGATTTCAATGGCATCACATCAAAATAAAACTGGAATTTTGCAGTCGTGAGGCAGACCCCAAGTTTCTATCTTTTTCCACTGCAAAGATGCAGCTATTACTGTGTAAACAGATCTGCAGCCTTGTAGAATAACCGCAGCAGCAAAGATGGGATCTCACTTCTCCAGTGCACCACTGACCTCAAGGAGGTATGAACTCCACATTCTAATTGGATGCATTTAAATGGTCATATTATTAAGCACAGATAAGTTTGTTCTCTCTTTTAAAGCCTAGTGACTTAAATACAAAAAACCTGTGTTAAATCAACCCTATGACTGTCCAAATAAAACCACAAAAATACAACATTTCGGTCCCACAGCAATGTTAACTTGACTACATTGAATGTATGTAGTATTTTCTATTTCTGATTTTCTGGTTAAATGGATAGCTTACTATATTGCTGCTCATATTACAAAACATAGACCACAAAACAAAAGAATGTACCCCCCGAACGAGTTAAGACTGTGGTTAGAACAATGCGTTTTGCATTTCCTAATTTTGGTGTGATATTAACTGTACAATCTTAATGTAGTATTAACATAATTTTTTGTTCTGTCTCTCTCTGTCTCTCTATGCATGCCTGCATGCACACACTCACATACTCTACAAAAAGTCAGGAATCAAACTGCCTCTCTCTCACTCCCACAGTATGCAAATTCAATCTAACATATATTAGAATACAAATTTTTTATTTTGCTGCCAAATTCATTCCTAGCCATGCTAACGAAATTCCCTCAGCTGCCTTAACAAGTCACTATGTAACCAGCAGGGCAAATTTGTGTCGGTCATGCTGTTGTAAATCTGGAGTAGTTCCACTGAGGTTAATGGGTTACTCCAGATTTACACCAGAATGACAGGGCAGAATTTGGCCCTAAGATTATATCAATACAAATGTGTTTTTTGAATTCTTGCATCACATTCATCTGGATAATCATAACATTATAAAACCAAATGGTTATATAGCCAGGTTCCATGGTGTTTGAACAAATCTCCCATCTACTTCAATGAAAGATTTGTCTGCTTAAGGACCAAAAAGCGTGACCCTTTAGAACAAAACTGAAAGGCTTTCAAGACAACAAACATAGTTAACTTCACTTAGGAGATACTCTTTTTAGCAAAAGTCTGAATTGCCTGGTGTATTTCTCTTTAATAACTCTACCAGCAGTGTCAATAATATCTTAGTTGCCGATATGTTTATCTTAATGAGATATTTCAGAGACATAAAAGTCCAGCTCTCCAGCTGATTTAGTGTACCACAACAAGATACAATTCCCTCTGCTGTTGTTTTAATTACAGCAAGTCTAAACTTGGTAAAAGCTGATCAATAGGGTGACTCTTTGAATTTAGAAGGAAATCCCACATTGATAGTTGAAATTAAAAGTCAACATTTTGCAGAAGTGTGAGATCATAATTAGAAGAACAGTTATGTATTTATTGTGATATTTTCCCAACTTACATTTTAAAACTTAGTGGAGCTGATTAGAACACTAGCCTCTTACAAAATAAACATTTTCTTTGACAAAAGTTTCTCTCGCTGCATAAAACTTGATGCAAAATTCCTATGGCTGAATGGCTGAACACAGAACAAACAAGACATTAATCTCTGTCTGCAAGAAGATTTTTCTTTCAGTCATCTGGAACCAGCTTTTTTAACTACTGAATTTCCATAAATTTTTAAATGAAACCACAGTCATTGCAAATGAAGCCAATGCCCTCTGCAAAACTGAGCTGCTGCTTTGCTTCTGTGTTTAAAAAACCAGAATGACTAAATTCAGTGGAATTACTTCACCAGAGCTTGAATCCAGAAATCCTGCTGGATTTTTCTTTTCCCAAATGGTAACTGAAGCAGAACTTACCTGGTGCTTCTTGCTGCCATTTCCTCCCTCATTTTTTTAATGTCACTCTTGCATTTCTCGATCTCTACTACTTTCAGTCCTTCCACTATCAACAAAGAAAAAACAACAGGGGTGTTACCATGGAGAAACATTAATTGTGCAGAATTTCAAAAGGCTTGTAATAGTGGGGTTATCCAGTGAGCCAACAGGTTCTTACATGTTGCACCAGTTCCCATACGTGCAGGAGCTACTGACACCACGTAGCTTTAAAATCCATAGGAATTTTCTGTTGCCAATTTCTGAAATGAGCTCAAGTGTTTTAATTCACCAAATGGCCATAGCATCTGATCTTTTCAGAACAGTTAGCAACAGTCTACAGCTCTGTTACCTTTTGCACCCCCTCTTCCTTAGACCACTAATCAAAGGAACTAGTTGGCAAAGAAATGCTCCAGTGGCGTGATAAGATTGTCAGACAGCACAATCACAAACGTGTCCTGCTAGAATTCAAATTCCCATTAAGATAAAAGGTTTTAATTTAAAAAGTTCCCCAAGGAGCAATAGGAGACTTTGAGAGGCTTGCCTGGATACAGAAAAACCAAAAATAGACATTTTAAAAAATGTCTTGGCACTTAGAAATAATTTTATTTCAGTTAAGTACCTAAAATATGTCATAATTCCTTGAGGATAAGCTGTTGTGCAATCCAGGGTTATTGTTGCATACAGCCCAGGAAATATTATACTCTCATCTGTATGTATTATAAACACCACAAGGCAGAAAGTTTGTCTTTATGTTGCAGCTTGTTTCATTCCATGCAGCCTTGAGAGCCTCAGACAGGTCCAAAGTGTGGATCTTCCTCCCTTCTCACTCTCAGGCTACCAACATACTCAAGGACACAATACCAAACCATTTATTAAGTGCATATCATTCACAGAGTGATCATGCCACAGCTCATTTGTTTACTGTACTCACTGCTTACGTAGATGAGCTGATGTGCAGGAAACTCAAGGGAACTTTTAACTGTAGGATCAGTATTCATCCACTCTCTCTTAAAATAGTCATCATCCTACCCACCCATAGCATAACATGCAAGTGATGAAAAATTGCTTGGGAGGGACATAACCCTGTAGATCAGCAGAGAACTCAGATTTCATCTAATTGCTATTAATGACAGTTATTGCTTTTGGGTGTGGGAAGGGGAAAAACATAAGGAATACACAAGCTCAGTCCAAACTATTACATATGAGAAGAGGAAAAGGAGAGAGTTCTGAAAATAATTCATGTTTGACTAAAGGGACCTGAAAATCACATTTCCATCTGAGCATTTTGCACTTAATATTGTTAGGAGTAAACCTTAAGATGATGAGAGCTGAACGGGATGAGAGAAAAAAGGTTTATTTAATTCAGTGTTTTTTGATGTGCTTTTCACAGCACTTGGTGTATGCTCAATTTTACTGCTTTGTTGGTAGTCAGCTGCACTTCCTGTCTCATACACTGGTATGTTGACCTCTGTGTCACATGACTGGAAAGAAGAACAGGAGTACTTGTGGCACCTCAGAGACTAACAAATTTATTTCAGCATGAGCTTCCGTGAGCTACAGCTCACTTCTTCGGATGCAGAGAATGGAACACACAGACAGGAGACATTTATACATACAGAGAACATGAAAAGGTGGAAGTATGCATACCAACAGGAAGAGTCTAATCAACTGAGATGAGCTATCATTAGCAGGAGAAAAAAAACGTTGAATGAAATTACGATGACCCATAGAAGATGTGAGGAGAATTAACATAGGGAAATAGATTCAATTAGTGTAATGACCCAACCATTCCCAGTCTCTGTTTAAGCCTGAGTTAATTATATCTAATTTGCATATTAATTCAAGTTCAGCAGTCTCTCTTGGGAGTCTGTTTTTGAGTTTTTTTTGTTGCGAATTGCCTCCTTCAGTCTGTCACTGTGGTTAGAGAGGTTGGAAGTTTCTCCCCACTGGTTTTTGAATGTTATGATTCCTGGATGTCAGATTGTGTCATTATCCTTCTGCGTAGAGGACTGTCCGGTTTGGCAATGTACATAGCAGGGGGATTGCTGGCACATGATGCAATATCACATTGGTAGATGTTGCAGGTGAATGACCCTGATGGCGTGGCTGATATGCATTAGGTCCTATAATGGTGTCACTTTGAATAGATATGTGGACAGAGCTGGCATTGGGCTTTGTTGCTAGGATAGGTTCCTGGGTCAGTGTTTATTTTGGATGGTGTGCGGTTTACGGTGAGTATTTGCTTCAGGTTGGGAGGCTGTCTATAAGCAAGGACTGGCCTGTCTCCCAAGATCTGTGAGAGTGAGGATCATCTTTAAGGATAGGTTGTAGATCTTTGATGATGGCTGGAGAGGTTTATTGGGGGCTGTAGGTGATGGTTAGTGGCATTCTGTTATTTTCTTTGTTGGGCCTGTCCTGTAGTAGGTGGCTCTGGGTACTCTTCTGGCTCTGTCAATATGTTTTTTTCACTTCAGCAGTGGATATGTAGTTTTAAGAATGCTTGATAGAGATTGTTAGGTGTTTATCTCTGTCTGAGGGATTGGAGCAAATATGGTTGTATCTTGGAGCTTGGCTTAGAAATGGATATCCTGTGGTGTATCCTGGATGGAAGCTGAAGGCATATAGGTAAGTATAGTGGTCAGTAGGTTTCCGGTATGGGGTGGTGTTTATGTGATCCATCGCTTATTAGCATAGTAGTGTCTAGGAATGGACCTCAGCCTAGACCAATCCACACAGCGGTCCAGATCTTGAGAGACAGGGCAGTCTCGCTTATAGACGCCTCTCAACCTGAAGCAAACACTCACCAGCAACCGCACCACTACAACATAAACACTACCCAGGAACCTATCCAGCAACAAAGCCCGATGCCAGCTCTGTCCACATATCTATTCAAGTGACACCATCATAGGACCTAATCATATCAGCCACGATCATCAGGGCTCGTTCACCTGCACATTACAACAGTGATATATGCCTCATGTGCCAGCAAGCCCCCTGCTATGTACATTGGCCAAACCGGACAGTCTCTACGCAGAAGAAATAATGGACACAAATCTGACACAGGATCATAACATTCAAACCAGTTGGAGAAACACTTCAACCTCTCTACCACTCAGTGACAGACTTGTAAGGTGCAATTCTGCCACAAAAAAACTTCAAAAACAGACTCCAAAGAGGACTGCTGAACTTGTAATTAATATGCAAATTAGATATAATTAACTCAGGCTTAAACAGAGACTGGGAATTGTTGGGTCATTACACTAATTGATTCTATTTCCCTATGTTAAGTTCTCCTTCACACCTTCTATGTGGTCATCTTATATCACTTCAAAATTTTTTTCTCTGCTGATGATAGCTCATCTCAATTGATTAGACTCTTCCTGTTGGTATGCATACTCCACCTTTTCATGCTCTCTGTATGTATAAATATCTCCTGTCTGTGTGTTCCATTCTCTGCATCCGAAGAAGTGAGCTGTAGCTCACGAAAGCTCATGCTGAAATAAATTTGTTAGTCTCTGAGGTGCCACAAGTACTCCTGTTCTTCTTGCGGATACAGACTAACACGGCTGCTACTCTGAAACATGACTGGAAAGGGTTAAGCATCCTGCAGGATAAATGACTCAAATTCAACCCTTAACAACATATAGGGAGATAATGTTTGTGTTTTTACATATATATTGGTAGAGGTCTACTGTGTAATCAAACAGTCCCTGTCTATGCTGTATTCTGTTAATTCAGAGATTAAATGAACTGTAAACATAAGATATTGCTGTATTTATCTTTCTTTGAAATGTATAGCAACTCATCTGCAAACAGGAAATTGCCTTATGTTAATCTGTGTGGATAATTACTGGTAATGTTTAGAAACTGGGTCCACTTAAAAGTCCCCATGAGTGCCTATTGTTCGCCTAAGGATTCTGAGCTGTCACAAGAAGGCCTGAAACTATATAAAGATATTTGGGTCCCAATCCTTTTTATCTCAGATCTGCTTGAGGCTTTGGGCAGGAGAAGCCTAAGCCACAGGGACTGAGATCCCAGTTCTGACTGGACAGCAGTGAATATAAACACTGGATTATAACCTGTGAACTAATTCTGAAAGAACTCTTTGCAACTACAAAGCTCACCAGCTCTGCTATGAATTTGAATCTCAAGAATTGCACTCATGTCTGTTTGTGTACTGGTCTTTTAACCAATACTCTGTTTTCTTTTTTAATACATTTTAGTTTAGTTAATAAGAATTGGCTGTAAGTGTGTATTTGGGTAAGATCGAGAATATTCATTAACCTGGGAGGTCATGTGTCTGATCCTTTGGGATTGGTAGAATTTTTTTATATGATGAATAAGATTTTCAATAATCCTCATCATACTTGACTTGGGTATCTGGGTGGAGGCCTGAGGCTGGGTTACTATAAGGGAACTGTGTTGTTGGCTTCTGGGTAACCAGTGAGGTGTTACGGAAGCTTTTTTGTGCTGACTGGGTAAATCTAAGTGTTGAATTATCCACCAGTTTGGAGACTGTCTGCCCCGTTCTTTGCAGTTCACCCTAATTGAGTGACCTCAGTTGGCTCTCGTGGGACCCCGGTCACAGTCGCTCTTCAGCTTCCCTCAAATCTGCTCACCATCAACACTGGAGCAGAAAACTAATATAATTATTTTTTAAAGGGTTTTTTTAAAATTAAAAAAAATTAAGTGTTCTTCTCCTTCCTTACAGAGGGTTAGGAAGAACTTTTGGACAGGCCTGAAATGGTCATGAAATTAATTTGTGGTCATGAAATTAATTTTGTTAGCATTGTACAATCACATGTAACAGTGGTTTAAGCTGAGAGGCAGGGCCAGATTCTGCCCTCACTTTATATCTGTGAAATACTTTATGGTCCTTAAATGTAATGCCATCAACCATGCACCAATGATAGATAGATAGATAGATAGATAGATAGATAGATAGATAGATAGATAAAGTGGTTGGATCTCACGTATGGCCTTAGATGTCATTCCTTTAGGTGTCCTTTTCAGATAATTAATTTCAGCTATGGTTGCCAACCTGTCTAATAACTACTGTGACATGATAGACCTTTGAGCAGGGGAGAAAGACATTGACAAAAGGGTCATTTTTCTTCCTCCTGGCATGATGTGGTTGCGCATTTTCTTCAGGTGCGCCCTGGGTCATGCTCTTTTGGGATTCACAGTTGCACTCTTGCATGCCCCTCGTTTAAAGCCATTTATTCTACTGCAGAATGCTTTGCTGTCTTAACTAAGTGCTTATCTACACGGGGAAGTTTTACAGGTATAATTTTAGAGATTTACTCCCCACTTTTATTTCAGCATAAAAATGGCTTGGGGGTGGGGAGTGGGGGTTAGCTGTAAACCCTTCCCAAGCAATGTAGGAAAAGGAAAAGTCGCTCTTATACCAGAATAGGAGTGTCCCAGTGAGGGTTGCCCAAGTATAAATACATTGGATTATATTGAGAAAATTTTCCTGTGTAGACAAGGCCTTACACACTTCAGTCAGTTACACTCTGTAGGTGTCCACTTGGCACCCATTTATACATTTCACATCTCTTCTATGCCAGCACCTGGTCTCCATTGTAGAAGTCAAGATCAAAGGAAGCAGCTGAAAAAAAGCGTAATTTGCTTCACACTACTTGTATATGATAAACTGCCTTGTTTATGCACGCAGATCAAGACCCTTTACATTAATTTGCAGCAACAAATACATTTTTAAAAGACCCCGTAGTTTAAAAAGGCATTGGGCCAAATCCTGAATTCTGCACTGGATCATAACTCTTATTGAATTCAGTGGGAGTCTGCCTAAGTAAGAAGTTCAGGATTCAGCTCATTGCACTTATACACTTAAAACACGAAGACTTGGAATTATTTCAAAATGTTGCATACGTGGCACAGCTGCAAGATCTTGAGGTCAAATTCTGAGCAGATGTGTGCACTCATAGACAGGAAAAAATGAGCACCTCTTCACCAACACTGGCTGTTGGAGATGCAATCTGATCCATTCACGCAGAAATAGCCCTGAATAGCCACATCTGTTGTTATTTCGATCAGTAGAGAGATCCAGTTTAAGGAAGAGCCTTGTTTGGGGAAAATTTGTCAGCTCTGTGAATGCTGGCTTCCCAAATCCAACTACCAAGCCCCATGTACTGCAGATATGTAACTTATCTCACCATGTAGCTGAAATAAGACAGTTTGCAACTGTGATCCTAAAAGCATCCCAGTGCCAGAGGAAAAGGGACTCGCTGGTATCAGGTAATGAGTTTCGGCCGACCCAACCAATTCAGTGTGCCCCAACTCACTATGGTTATAATCTGTATCTAAAAGGTATCATGCAATACGTCATTGGAAAACTAATAACTCACTGATCATTAATATTCTGTCATGGTGTATGCAAAGGGCGTGGACAAAAAGTTATGAGTATGTGCTAGAATTATATTCTTAACGTGTTTGGTGCGTGTTGGCATCTTTCGTCTGTGAGAGATGGTTTGAATTGTAGCCAATGTTGTAGACGGTTTGCAATGTCTCATGTGACTGAACAGTCCAAGCAGAGATTTGCATGATCTTTGACACTTATTGCAAATGTATGTATCTTGGTTGGGAGCTGCTTGTTTCCTATGGACTCTTTTCTCTTCAAGCTGTAGGAGCCAGCTTCTGTCACAGACTTTGATACCCTGATGGAGACAATGCCGCCACTTCTTACCATCACTTGCCAAGATTTCCCATTGGTCAATACCATGTGTTTGGTAAGCAATGCATAAGCACAGGCTGCCTCAGACAAAGAAATGTGTATTTCATTCTCTGACCAGACAGGTCTTCAGGCAAAGACCATGAAAGTCCATAGTTACATATTGGGTAAACAGGGCTATCGAGCCGAGTAATGGGGGAAGACATAGGATGGTGTCTATGACCCAGCAGGAGAGAGAAGTTTGGTCTGGGTTTTACTTTTCAAAGAACACATTGTAAAGTTTTACTTGTCTATAAAGACGGGGGGAAGGCTGACCCTCGAGTGATAAGCAATTGAATCAACTGATTATATCGAATATTACTGTATTATAAAAGTGTATAGAGTAAGGTCTTTTCTGAAAGCTAATGACACTAATATCATTGTGAAATGTATATATTTACAATATATGAGGAAATTTGGATATTTAATGATATTATGCTTTACAGTCTGTGGCCAAACAGGGAGAAGCAGGTACTCCCGCCGTTCCCCCCGCAGACAGGAGAGAAGGCAGCTATTTACCTGTGTCCTATATAAATTAAGCATGGTGAAAGCAAAACAACAGAAGCCCCATTTACATACGGAGGGATGAGAAGCCCACAGGAAGTGAAGAACAGCATGAAGCCATCCTTCTCTTGAAACAAATTCATTGAACTTTGTAAGATATAAGCAAAGACAGAAGCCATCTTTGGCACCCATCACTAGACAGACACAAGAAGCCAGAGCTCTTGCAAGCTGAGAAAGATGGGCCCTTCAACCAAGATGGTGGGGTTTGAAGTCTCTGGAAACTGAATACAGGTTAGAAACCTGCTTAGGCAAAGATGTTTTACCACGGGAAGCCAGCATCTTATACTTTTGTGGAAAGTCCTGACTGAGGGAAAATCAGCCATGGCTGGGGAGAAGAATGTCTGGTGAGAGAAATGTTGCTGGATTAAGTTTTACACTTTTAGATGCATGTTTTCATTTTTATTTGCTTGTAACCCTTTCTAACTTTATTCCTTTTACTTGGCATCATTTAACCTATGTCCTGTTGTTAATAAAGTTGATTTTTTTTTGAAGGGCCAAAATCCATTTGCTGTGCATGTAAAATCTTAACTACAGTTTCTTCTAAGAACTTTTCATATAGGCCTGAATGAGGACTAGCAATACATGGCTAAGAGAAAGCTGGGGTAAACAGATAACCTTGTGTGTTTCAAGTCAATGAGCGAAGTCAGCATAACTTTGAATGTAATTGGATGTCCTTATCGCGAGTTATAGACACATGAAGTGCTGAGAAAGGCCTCATGCTTACTCCCTAATGCAGGGAGGAGATAGTGATACAATACCCCTCAGATCCCAGACAGAGTTCAGGGAGAGGCCTAATATAATTGACATAAGTTATGACACCCTCCCCTCACAGATGTATGCCAATCCTAGCCCACAGAAATCCAAGGGTAAACTAATAAACAATTGTTATTGTTAAATACTAATTACTGCTTTTTTGCTTTAAATCCTCATTCCCCTGGGCCCCAAAATTAGGATTTAACCTATAAACTTTAATAGACATAGTTTGAGGGCAATTACCTGATTGTCAGCAATATGTTAATTTGAGCTGTGGGTGGAGCCATTATGTAATCTTTTAGACCATTGGCTTATTGGGCTTATCTTGTCTTGCTGCTGGAACCTATCCAGGGCTTGGGAAAACCCATCCCCGTCGCTTCTCTCTGCCCAATGAGCACCCTATATAATCTATTGTAATCAATTGTTCTGCAGTGTCTCTGAGTCTAATAAGCAAAGTGATACTCCGCCAGCGCTGTGTGTAATACATTCTTGTGCATGACTCTGCATGGTGTGGATTATTGTTCTTTCAATTTTTAACTATAAACCAACTCAGAGCTGTGTTTAAATGGAAGACTGCGTTTACCCTCGTTAAATTAATAAGTTGTGATGTGCTTTTGTGTCTTGAGAAGATCACAGAAACCTTATAATTTCTCTGAACTATCCAGGAAAGGATGGATATTGCAGAGTGCACAGTTTTGTGGAAACAAGGCTGGAGGAAGCTAGAATGGGGCTGTACACAGGGTGCTGGTGTCAGAACTGCTGAATCAGGGCTATCTAGCATATAAACACTTCATGGTGTGACCTGCATGCTCGTAGGCTGCTTGTGAGCATCCCAGGCTGGGAGCTACAGCAGCAAAGCATCGTAAGGCACTCAGGGTGGCAGGGCAAGTGGTGACATAACCCCTGACTGGTCTGGATTGGACCCTGAACCATGTGACAGCAACCTTTTGTTATCTCCTCCCATTCCTGCTGGTCTGCCAGTGCTGAAAGGATGTGCATGCAGAGTGCATCTATAGCTGGGGTTTAGTAAGCCACCTGGGAGAGAGCCAGTGGAAGAAGGAAGCATTTGTCTGGCTGGGATAGTTGGATACAGCACTCACTCTGGTGCTTGCTTTGTATATCAGTTTGATGGGAAGAGCCACAGAAGTGCCGGCCTCACCTGCTCAGGTCCATGGATTCTGGCAAGCTGCTGGTACTAGCCTAGAGCGAAAATGCATTGCTGCAGCTGTGATGTGGCAGAAGGCTCAGTCAATTTCTGTCTTAAATGTGCCTATGCCTGTGGAGTATATAAATGAGAACTTGACCCTGTCAAAACTGTGCTGTATGCTAATGCTTTATGTGTCCTATTGCCCTCTCTTCTGTAGGTCTATTTTATGCACCACACAGGGTGAAAAAATAAAAATCGGACTATATACAGAAAAATGCTGCTTTGAACTTTACTTTCTTGCTGGAGAGTAGCTAAGAACAATAAATTTTACTGTTAAAACAATAAGGAAGAATAGAAACAATAATAGAGCCTTGCAGTGTTTTAATCTGCAACCAGGAAACAGGGAATGAAAGGCGTGGGTGTTCTGTGTTTACAATTCCAGTTTTGGCAGAGATAATTTAAAGCTTCTGCCTCTTTAATAAAAAGCATATGTAGCCTTTCTTGTCTAAACCATGTGAAGTCACACAAAATATATGTAGTCTATTTTTTATATGCAGTATATTTATTGGTATGGACAATATAGTATTTTACATTTTACTTACATTACATATTCAGAATCAGTGTGTGTGTTGCAGCTAGAATAGGAACTACAGTAGGTGAAAACCTGCATTGATATTAATTAGGCTTTTTCCTTTGACTTCAGTGAGAACCATATTTCATACAGTGTGAGAGTACAGAAAGGGAAAAAGGAAGTGAGATACTTTTACATATATTGGAAATACCTTGAAAACCTAATGCTACTAATGGGAAGTCTGGAGTATTCAATGAGAAGAAGGTATTCAGTAGTATTCTCTTTAATATATGGTAAATGTATTAATGAAAGAAGTTGACTATAAGGGGAGGGAGTGTAAATGAATAACAAGGGTTCTGATCTGTGCAGATATCCACCATAACCACATAAGATGGAAGAAGTTAACGACACTATCCTCATTTGATTATTTTTTTTAAAGTACTAAAAAATTCAAGGAACGAGACTATATTTTACAGGACTATCCTCTCTTTATTGAGTGTAGGCACTTACCTTTTGGAATTTTACTTCACATGAAAGTGAAAACACCTCTATAAATATATATCTATCACATCCACATCCACACAGCCAACATATTTGAAAAGTACCATATTAAGGTTGAACAGTCAAGCATTAAAAGATAGGAAATTCCAGAATTAATTCTGCTCCCTTGTGAGTATGCATTATGATACAGTCTTCAATTACATGATCACATACTATTTTTTCCACAGATGCTCTTCCTCATTTAGTGCACAGGATGGGCAGTACTCATTTAATGAGCAGCTATTTTGTTTTCTTTTCATTGTTCAATATGTGGCCCCAGGCCTGATTTACTGCACACTATTCAAACCCTGCTTTGAATATACAATGATTAATTTCCTCATTGGTTCTCACGCTCATCACTAGGTTATCTGAGTGCTTCATAAACATTACTTTACCTTCCCAATCCTCTGTAAGGTGAGAGAGTGGGATATTATTATCTCCATTTTACAGATGGAGAACAGAAGCACAGCAAGATTAAGGTAAAAAGTTTCATTAAGGTTCACTAAGTTTCGGTGCCCAATTTGAGATGCCCAGGACCTCATTTTTCAGAGTGCTTAGCATTCTGTACCACTTTATATGTTCACCTTACACCTCCATTGACTGCTGTCGCAGCTCTGAATTCTCAGCATTTCTGTAAATCAGATCCCAAGGTCTCAAGTCAGGAATCCAGAAAAGGAGGGACACACTATTGGTGATCACCTTTGAAAAGAGTGGTTTAAGTGACTTGCTCTGGGGCAGAGGAAGGGACAGAATCTAATTCTCCAAGCCAGCATTCACTACTGTAACCATGGAAACATCCTTCCTCTTCCTGCAGTCCCCTGCCTCATTCACTACACACCTTCCAACTTCTGTAACAAATAAAGCAGAAGTCCCACAGACAACATTTTCTTTTACTACACAGCCCTGTTTCTCTCCAGAGCAGGTCTATCCTGTGTACTAAATGAGACAGGAGTCCTGCAGAAAAATAAAATGTGATCATGTAATTAAGGACTGTATCATAACGCATACACACAAGAGTGATGAATTAACGTAGCACAAGCCACCTTAATTCTGGCATTTCCTAATCTTTGAGTGCTTGACTTTGCAACCTTATATTGTTCTGTTAACATAGCATTGTGTGTGTCTAATTTCCTAGGTTTTTAAAAAAGCAAACAGAAAAAACAGAAATTCCATCATGTGGCATCTTATTGACACCAACGTGGATCATTAGCTGGACTGGAACCTTTAGATCCACCTCACATAACTCTGCCACTTGAGTTGATAGACTAACCAATAGTAGTAGGTTGTCTTCTCCCATGAGGACCAGCAGACGAGGGGGACAGGACACTTTGCCAGTGGGTTTCACAGATATTTGCTGGCAGTAGAGGAAAAGAGACTCAGGAATCCTTGGTTCCATGTTAGGCTCTGGACCGGAACGTGCTATGGTGAGCACAGACTTATGTCCATCCCCCATAAACATGACTCTTCTACCTCATCCCCTCCAACATGTCCCTATCCCATCCCTCTCTTCCCCATTCCCATTCAAGCCTCCTCTCCTCTGGCTTCTCCTCCCAGGCCCAGTCTCCTTGCCTAGCAACTCCAAGTCTCAGTTGTTTGGACTCCCTGTACCAGTCTCTCCCCCACTCCCACGGCCACTCCCAGTTCTCCTCCATAGCCCAGCTCTTTGTCAGATCTGTCTCCCCTCCTCCCACATCTCCTTATCCTGGTTCCATTGGTTCCCAGTCCCAGTCTCCTTGTCCATCCAGTCCCAGTCCCCCCCACAGCTTCTCTTCCAATATCAGCAGCCCCTGAATCTACCAGCTCCCAGTCCCCTCCTGTTTCCCTCCCTAGCTATCAGTCTGCCTCTCAACTTCCAGTCTCTGTTTTCCTCTTCCCCCTGCCAGTCTCCAGTCCCAGTCTTCCCACAGGCTCCTTGTCACCATCTGCTCCCTCTGCCTCCCCTGCAAGTGCAGCTCTTGTCCCCTCTGCATTCAAATTAGGCATCTTCTTCCTACAGGCTACCTTGTCATTAGCAGCACAAGGGTGTGGTAAGACAAGCTGTCTGCCCTCAATTTCAGTATCTGACCCTGCTCTGGCCCATGGCAGCTCAGAACCACAATTGTACAGAAAATCCTGCTAATCACTGGACCGGAGCATGCTCAGTATACATGGAATATTTGGGGAATTTTGCAGCTAAAATCAAAGTAATCTCTACTGAGCATGGGCAAACTGTGACTTTTCAAAGACTTATTACTTGTCCAAATTTGGGCAAGTGTTTATAGGGACAGAAAAAGGCACATCCTGACATATTTCAAGTCCCTTCTCCAATGCACAGGGGCGCTAGAGCTTGTCAAGGAAAAGGTCACCAGAATTTTTTAACATGGACAAAACACCATATTTTCCCCTAGCCTTCTTCTTGGAAATGGTTGAACTTTTTTTCCAGAACAATTTAGCCTCAGGCAAAGACCCAGCATGGAAAATTTCAGCCCAAATATCTGAAGTCTTGTAAATTTATAAGTAATTGAAAACAGGGTGATATAATGAGAAGTGTCAGGAGACTTGAATAACAGGCAATGCTACCAGACCCTTGTATTATAATTAAACAGATGTCAATTTTATATATAGTAATTCCTAATTTTGTTAAAAAAATTGAGGACACTTACGTTCAACCTTTTTCTCCAGCATTGCCAAGTGATTTGCTACTTCAGTTTTCAGTTCATTAATATTAAACACCCTGGGAAAAAAAGTCAGATATGAAATATACTTTGTATCTATATGTATACAATAAAGAAAAGATTTTGTACTAGAAACCACACACCAGTTTCAAAGGGTAGACCAAGGAATGACATTTAACATCAAGTAAAGAACAGCAAAATCTGTGCTGAATGTACAACCTTGAAGAAAGATGTGCACATTCAAAGGCTCTGGAGAGTCCATGTATATTAAAAGAGAATGCTATAGTTATGGCTCTGAGAAAATGAAGTCATATCCCATCTTCCAGTAGATACTTGTTATCATGCCCCTTAGGGAAGCAAAACTAAATTGATGGTGCTTCAAGACCAGCATACAGGTATCTGTACACCTTTGAAGCTCTTTTTTCTTTCAATCATATTGGTGGCTTACAGAGATATAGCAGAATTGATCCCTCTTACTGAAGCCAGAAAGGATAAAATAAGCATCTGTAAAAACTTTCAGAATTGTTATCTGGTGGAAGAAAAATGTGCACGTCAAAATCGATAAACAAGTGCTGAGCCTACAAAACTAAACAAAGATGCACTTTTTTTGCTGCCAATAAGATGATGGAAGCACAATTAAATCAATTAACCTTTCATTTCTTGTGCAAATACCATCCAAATTCCATCTTGGCATAAGCCTTGTGCATCTCCTCATTGCAGTCAATGGGAGTTGTATGGGCTGAGTCTGGCAGTAAGGCTGGAATTGTCAAGAGTTCTAAGGGTATGAGGTGCCCAACTCCCTTTGAATTCCAGTGGAAGTTGGGTGTCTCACTTCTTTAGCCCCCTTTGAAAGCCTTAGCCGGTGTCAATAAAAGAAATAGAACTTTGCATTCATAACAACGATGTAAAGTTTTTACCTTGAGAATTGTTCAGCAATCTGTGTCAGTACACTCTGGAACAATTCCTCTTTCTCTAAAAAACAAAATAATGGAAAAACATAGGACGCAGAACAGAAAAAAAGACAGTGAAGTCCGACACTGTATGCATTACTTCAACTTTAGGGCTTGGCAAATGCCACCCACCTGCTGCAACATGTGGAGGAACTTGATGGAGCCACCAGTGAAGGGGGACAGTCCCAGCAGTGCAGTAGGGATCTACTCATGGAAGGACCTCTCCCTTGGAGTCTCTGGTACATATTGGCCAGTTGGAGGGGAAAAGGGTGCTGATTGGCTAGCATTCCCCAGCTCCCAGGATTTAACCTGGAATGGGGAGCCATGTGCAGCCTCTTTGGACTTCATTCCTACAGCCCCACACTACCCACCCTGAACTAGGAGTGGGAATCTGGCCTGAGAGATGCTGCAGGCCTAGCTGATCGTCTGTTTAGAGGGGTCAGGAAAGATTTTTTTTCCTCCCATGGGCCAACTAGCAGAGGACCAGAGAATTTTTTGGCTTCTTTGCAGCACCTTCAAGCCACAGTGGGTTAACTAGGAATGCATTTGGTACTTAAAGGGGGTACTTTGAGTTGTTGATTCGTCACAATTTGCAGCTGGTTTCCTACATGGTTGCAAGGATAAAATAAACAGTTCCCAGAGATAAGAGACCTAGGATTTTGGCAATGGGTTTTTGGGACAAAGTGAGACGTTGGGGCCCTTGCGGGCAGTGTCCCCACCCTGCTGCACCCTTTGTTCCCCTTGTGGGAGTACATTTTGCTGGGACTCAGAATGAGCTGAGTCGGGGGGGTAGGCTGAGGAGTGCCTGCGCTGAGTTATGAGTGATGTGGTAGGAGCCCTAGAAATCTTGCACTGGAACCAACTAAATGCCTGGTATAGACGAGCAGGGGTGATGGTGGGTAGCATCCCTCCCCTCTGTTAAAGTTTAATAATATTTGTAGACTTTGGCTTAAAATCCATCCACGTGTCTGTCCTGTTTTTGTTGTGGGTCTGCATCAAAGAAACATATAGCAAAGCAGCTATTCTGGTGTCTTGAATATAACCATTCATTTTGGAACGGAACATAGATATGCCAGTGATGGTACCTTTCACTGTATTTGCTACTTCCTTGGTTCTACCACAGTCTCATGTCCCCTGGCTACAGGTTACAGCCAAGCTTTTCAAGAGAGGCTGGTCATTTTGGGACGCCCAACTTTAGATATTGGAAAAATATCTGATTTCCAGAAAGAATTCTGCACCTATCCTCTGATGATTAGAGCCCTTTCAGGTGTCTCAGGGTGGACACCCAAAACTGGAAGCACCCAAAATCACTAATCGCTTTTGAAAATCGTGGCCCACTTCCCTCCTTCTGGTTCACACAGGTTGCATTTACACTATAAACACACCATGTGAAGAACCCAGTAACAACATGTTAATGCTTCAACGTGGCTAAAGCACAGCTTGGGATCACACTGTAGTCCTATCTTTGGCACGGACTGTAAAAAGCAGCAAAGTTCAGTAACTTCTTAAATCTAGGAACTGTCATTCCATAACCATGCTGTATTCTAGGGTAGGTAATAGTAGCAGAAGCATCTTCTTTAAAAGGGCATAACACACCATTGCTAAATAAGGTCATTTTGCAGAGTTGGAGCTGGCTGGTTGACTGTGGAGTCTGTAGTTCATTTCAGCCACTGCCTGCAAAAACACTCCCCAGATATTGGCCTGTCCTCAGCTGTGCTTCACTACAATGTGGAAATAAACTGTATTACAGGAAACATAAAATCTTGATCTTTCTGGAGACCTAGGAAACCACTAGATCCTCTAGTTTGTTTTTTCTTTAAAAATTTTTAGGTAAATTTAGTGCTTGTGAAAGTTATTGACTAGTAGCATGATCTTAAATCAGGTAGAGTGCAAACAGCTGTAGTGAAAGTCTCCCACACGACACAGTAAATGGACCTCATGCCTGACCTGCAAATCTCTTTTACTTACTTCCCCAGAGACTGCTAGTTCTGCAGTGGTTTTGTTTTTAAACTTGTCTGCAGGAGGAGAGGAGACTGCTATATTCATTTGCTTTTGTAATCCAAACTAGGATTAAAATTCAGGTCCCCAAACAAGAAAAGCCAGTCAGTGTATTAATTTACTCTATTAGCTTTCCTCCAAAAATCCCATTTTAATTCTCTAGAAGGCCCGACACATGACATTGAAAAGGAAGTCAAACTATAAATGATAGGATAGCACTAGGGTTGCCAGGCTTTCAGATTTCAACTGGAATGCCCGGTAGAAAAGGGAACCTGGTGGCTCTGGTCAGCATTGCTGACCAGGCCATTAAAAGTCTGGTTGGTGGTGCTGCGGGGCTAAGGCAGGCTAGTCCCTACCTGTCCTGGCACTGCGCTGTGCCCCACAAACGCCAGCAGGTCCGGCTCCTAGGCGGATTGGCCGGGGGCTCAGCACGCTGCCCCAGCCCTGAGCACTGGCTCTGCACTCCCATTTGCTGGGAACCATGGGCAATGGAAGCTGAGGGGGTGGTGCCTGCAGGTGAGAGCAGTGTGTGGCGCCTCCTGGCTCCCCCACCTAGGACCTGGACCTCCTGGCCTCTTCCGGGGCACAGCGCAGCATGAAGCCAGGACAGGCAGAGAGCCTGCCTTAGCCCCGCTGCGCCACTGACCAGGAGCTGCCTGAGGTAAGTCCACACCCAAACCCCAACCTCCCACCCCAGCCCTAAGCCCCCTCAAACCCACAGCCCCCTCCTGAACCCCAACCCTCTGCCTCAACCGAGAGCCCCCTCCACACCCTGAACCCCAAACTCCTGCCCCAGCGTGGAGTCCCCTCCTGCACCCCAAACCTCTCATCTCTGGCCCCACCACAGAGATTGTACCCCCAGCCAGAGCCCTCACCCCCTCCTGCACCCCAACCTCCTGCTCCAGCCCAGTGAAAGTGAGTGAGGGTGGAGGAGAGTGAGCCACTGAGGGAGGGAGAATGTAGTGAGCAGGGAGGGAGAGGGGCTTGGGGAAGGGGTGGGGCTAGGGTGTTTGGTTTTGTGTGAGTAAAAAATTGGCAACCCTAGACAGCACTGAGTGATTTGACCAGGTAACTAGAAAACAGCAAGTAAAATTCCTTGCTTTTGTACATATTAAAAAACAGCCTAAAACCTACAGAAGTGGTGTCCATGTTCACAAGTAAAACACATTGCTAATTCTGCAATGGGAGGAAAGCAATACACCAAACATTGAGACCAATTCTTATTGCAGGAGAGAATTCTAGCCCTTTACTGTTCTTTATGACAAGACAACTACAGCAAGTACATTTTAGACACATAGGAAAGGTTCACACTGTACCTTGGCTTTACAATGCTTAGTACTGTACTGCAGTGGTTGACATGGTAGCAAACCTTAAGACAGATAAGTAAGGAGCAACTTTCCAAGACGCTGATGTTTGACGGCATGAAAGACATTCAGGATATACTTGCCTTTGACAATTTCCAGTAAATAATTATTGCAATAAAAATTAAGAGCTACCATACTGGGGAAGACCCTTGATCCAACTTGTCTAGTATCCTTTCTATTCCTGACAGTGGGTAACTGCTCTAGTTATGAAATGCCATACTATAGGGATATTATTTTTTATTTATGCTTATGCCCTGAAGCATGAAAGGTGACAGCCAAATTATATCCTCCCTAGTATAGCTGCAGAAGCTATATCCATCACCTATATCTACACACATAGATCTATCATCTATATGTACACCCACACATGCACATATTATATATATATATATATATATATATATATATATATATATAAATGTTTAAGGGCAGATCCTCAGCTGATATAAAGTGTCATAGCTCCACAGAAAATCAATGGACCTATGACAGTTTACACCAATTGAGGATCCATCCCAAACTCTTTGTTTTGGCTATTTATTCAAATGTAATGTAACCAATAGAGAAGAAATCAGCAATAGACATTTTAAAGTAGAACAGGCCTATAATTCTAAAAGGAAATCTTGGGTAAATATTTTTAAAGCATTTAAATAACTTACATGTCTAAGCATCATTTTCAAAAGTAATTTAAGTACTATTAAAAATACTTAACTCTTGTCAGAAATGTTATGATCCTCACTGGCCTTGATATCCTTTGCTGGCATTTGGTTTGGTTTTTAAGCTGTATTTACTGACATTCAGTAAACTATAAATATGTATGAAAAAGAAATAACTTAGGACAAGAGTCTGTAGCGTGAATGCAAATTAAGTAAGATGGAGCTTTTGAAATAATATTAAACATAAATGTGTCCAAAGTTTTGGATTAAATGAGGTAAATCTAAAAAGTAAACATGGAAGATGTACTGTTGTTGACATTGCTTGGGAGATAACCTACTTCTACATTAGATTTTTCTACTCACGCTTTAATTTTTACCTCTGTGTACATGGCTTATGCCTTCTTCCCCATTCAAGCATGGACTTAAGTGAGAAGCATTAACACCTATGCATCCCACCTGCAGTAGAGACCACCTAACTAATCTGTACATTCTGCTTTACCAATATGCTACAGGCAATAATTTATTCCTTGCATCATCATAGCACCCAGCAGCTCCAGTCAAGGCCAGTCATAGTCTCAGTATTTTCAAGTAAAACCTGAATCACAGAGCTGTGTTCTAAACCATTGATAATGCAGCAGGACAGCAAAGTCACAGTGAGCAACTTGCCTTGTACTGCACAAACATCCTTAGGATAAAGCAGATAAGTGTATAATCCTGAAGTGTTACTCCTGCGGGAATTCTCTGCCAAAAAATTAAGAATTCTGCACACAATATTTTAAAATTATGCACATTATAATCACACCAATTTCAATTTTTTGGTAATTTATTTCAAAATGCCTGTCAGCAAATATGTCTGTTACAATACAGACAACAAAAATGATTCAGGAAATATTTTTTGACAAATAGATTCATTACTAGGCATATTAATGCAGAACTCTGAGTAATAATTAATTTAAACTACAATACAGAACCATATTGCCATACTCCTCAGAAGCAGTGTAAAGGTTTCGGGGAGCCCAGGGTAACAGAGGAGCTGAAGGAGAGGGAAGTAATTGCTGGAGGAGGAGGCTGGGTGTGAACTTGGAGGGTTGTTGGGGGTGTGGGTGGGAGATTGTTAGAGAGCGTTCCCCATGCAGACCCTGACTGACCCCTATCTTCTCTCATTCATTCAGGCACATCTGCCCCTGTCCACATGTGTTCCTGTACCCCCGCAAAGCCAGCCCCCCCCACATATGTCTCTGCAGTCCCCTCACTCTGCCCCATGTGTTCCTGTACCCCCATCCTTATTCAGTCCCTACCTCAGTCTGTGCCCCCCACTAGCCCTTCTGAACCCCAATCTGTGACCCCCCAGCAGCTCCATGTGCCATACCCTATTCAACCCTCCATACCCCTTGCCTTCTGACCTGGCCCCATGGGTAGGGCACTGTGAGGAACGCAGCCTCTTCTCTTCCCTTCCTTATCCGCAGTTGGGGCTGCTCCCACCCCAGAGTGGCTGCTCTCTGTTCTGGCACACAGTGGCCCCTAGTGGGTGAAAGGCATAACTGAAGCACTTCTTGGCAGAATGTATTTTCTGCTGAGAAAAAAATATTCTGCACTGCACTCGAATTCTGTGTGTACGCTGTGGTGCAGAATTCACACAGGAGTAGTCTCTACACAGCAAAAACTCCTAATGGAGTAATGGGAATCTTGCCAACATAAGGATGGCAGGATCAGGCCACTAAATTTATATTATATGGTAACATATTAATTTATTTATTTAAAAAAACAGACTTTCTTTAAAAAATCCTTAGTATACGTTAAAAAGTTGCTAATCTTTAAAAAATGTAAGTGCATGAAGTGCTAATATGAAGTGCCAGGTTCACAGCTCTGGAGAATGGAGTCCTCTGAGTATCCATAGGACAGAGAGACCACTGGCATTTGCAGTACAAACTTCCCAAGCACTTTCCCCTGAAAATCAAACCTAACCCTTGAAAATCAAACCTAACTCTACAGCCGTGTCTACAGTAGGGAATTAAAATGTAAAAATCCCACTATTGCCAGCACTGGTTCAGCTCCACTGTTGTTAGCAACTTTGGAAGTCCTAGTGTAGACAGCTCTTTTGTCTCCAGCAGCTGTGTCAATTAAACTTTCTCTGCAGAGTAGTTCAGGTCTCCTTTATCTAGTAAATCCCCAGACTCTTTGTTGAGATTAACCACAAGACCATGCAATTAGTGTTTGAAAGAGCAAGTGATTCTTAAACAAGATACTAGATTTCAAGAAATAGATTCTTTTAGTTAGTTTTAAAAAAGTAAAATGACAAAATGATGCTAATATAATCCCCTGTCTTCCACAAATGAAGTCCAGTAGCAATATGTTATATTTCTTTCAATCTCTCCTGGAAATGCAAGATAAACATTTTATATTCTCTCATATGTTTTAAATCTATTTTTAATATATTGGCACACACACATTTATACCTTAAGCGTAAAGAACATATTGGCATTTCTAACAGCTGCCTCTTGTACTTTTCTGATATATCAAGATGCATCATAAATATAACATAGACAACGCAAAATATGTTTTGGAA
Source organism: Chelonoidis abingdonii (assembly GCF_003597395.2). Classification (NCBI taxonomy): domain Eukaryota; kingdom Metazoa; phylum Chordata; order Testudines; family Testudinidae; genus Chelonoidis; species Chelonoidis abingdonii. Next base: position 209,579,800 of record NC_133769.1, on the reverse strand, counting down.
AAGAATCAGTTGTATACACATGTAAGAAATAGATATCAAATATTTAAAATATATTTCTTTACAACAGCTTTTGTTTCCTTTGAAAGCATCCATTATCACTAGGCTACTCTTCAAAATATTACAGTTAATTATGAGAGATAGCAGTAATACTTGTCCGGAACATTTGCTTTTATTTCCCAAATGATTTGATTATTACATGATTGTGACTCTAAAATGGGACAAGCACATAGTACTCTGAAAGTCTAGGATCTAATTCATGCTCTGTTGTGTTTTTATTTTATTCGATTCCCAGGTTGAGTGACCCGAAGAGCAAATAAAAAGATTTGTTCCATTACAGGGAATAGTTTTCAGTTATCCCAGAAAGGGTTTAAAACTGCTGTTGAAAATCAAAGAGCTGAAACAAAACAAATAATAGTTATTTAAAATTCCAGGAAAGCTTCATCTCTACTTACCATATACAATGCCTGGAATGCTACAAGTCCAGCAGTAAGAATAAATACAGAAACCCGTGTACCCTGAATTCAGCGCCTCTCAGGTCTGTCTCAATGGCTGTAGCATACAAGAGAGTGACAAGTTGCTTTTAAAAACCAACTCAGTAACAAAACTAGACATTCTATTTTCACTCCTTCCGCCTGTCAAAACTCACTGAGAGTACCAGGACATTCTAATCCAGGGAACAGTCAACTGCAATGTGATGTTTATAAATGTAATAAATGACTTTCAAAACAAAATGTATGTTTTTATAACCCTAGAGTACAGTAAAGATATATGACTAACAATGGCACTTCCTCTCATCTTAAAGAGACAAAGCATCATTACTTTTCAACATTTTAATCAAGAACGCTATAATTGCTTGTTGCAAAAAAATTTTGAGATTTATGCAGACACCATTTATAATGCTCAAAGGCATTTAGGACCCTACTTCCCATTGAAATCAATGAGTGTTAGGTGTCTAAAAACCTTTGAGGATTTGCATTTCTGTGTCTCAGTTTCCCATCTGTAAAATGAGGATAATAATAATCCTTCCATTCTCCTATCCTCTGTTTGTTGTGTCTATTGAGCTCTTTTGGGCAGGGAATGGCTCTTACTATGGGCCAGATTGCAATCTCCCTGCTCATGCTGAGTACTGCTTTACGCCATCAGTAATCTCATGATTTCATTGCAACTCCTTGTGTAACTCAATGTGCATCAGGATATCACAATCTGACCTTACATGCATGCACACTGCATAGCACAATGGTGTCCCAGGCTTCATTAGGGCCTCTTGCTCCTACTGGAACACAAACATGAAATGTAATTGTCACCTTCATTCTGAAATTCACATTTACAAAAGTGGGATATGGTTTTGCAAAACGTTTTTGCATAATTTGCAAAGGACTTCAGTTTTGCTCCCCAACATTTTGCAAGTGAAAACCAGAAGGTTTACACCCATCTAATGATATTGCAGTAAACTAATGCTGCACAGTTTACAGGCAAAATTTAACTCTTCCTGCACCTATCTGTTGCCTATTCTTCACTTGCTCTGTGTAGGGCTCTTGGCAAGGTTTCCTGTATGACAGCAATGGGAATTCATCCCCAAATGAGGGCATGATATTCAGCAGTGCTTCCACAGCACAGATATGAGATCTGCAATATAAGATCAGAGAGGAGGATTTTAGGTTGACTTACTGGGGTGTCTACACCATGCTGGGTCACTCTGCCATCGATTTAGCAGGTCTTTTCTAGACCCAGTAAGCCCTGGTCTACACTGGGTGGAGGGTCGACCTAAGATATGCAACTTCAGCTATGAGAATAGATTGTTGTAGCTGAAGTCAGCGTATCTTAGGTCAACTTACCTGGCAGTGAGGACAGTGGCGAGTCGACCGCTGCGCTGCCGCTCCCCCGTCAACTCCGCTTCCGCCTTTCGTGAGCTGGAGTTCCGGAGTCGACGGGAAGGGTGTTCGAGGATTGATTTATCCACATCTACACAAGATGTGATAAATCAATCCCTGATAGATTGATCACTACCCACGGAATATCTGCCCTAAATTGCTACCCGGTGCATTGATCACAGCAATGTTGATCCTGCAATAGTTTAGACATAGCCTATTTGTGGAGGGCCTTACTCCTCCCTCTGGCCCCAGACAGCTACTGCAGCCTACAGGTATAGGGAGGCAGAAGCAGGGATCTTATAGACTTTAAGGTCAGAAGGGACCATTATGATCATCTAGTCTGACTCCTGAACAGTGCAGGCCACAGAATCTCACCCACCCACTCCTGTAACAACCCCCTAATCTATGTCTGAGCTATTGAAGTCCTCAAATCGTGGTTTAAAGACCTCAAGGTGCAGAGAATCCTCCAGCAAGTGACCCGAGTCCCATGCTGCAGAGGAAGGTGAAAAACTCCCAGGGCCTCTGCCAATCTTCCCTGGAGGAAAATTCCTTCCTGACCCCAAATATGGTGATCAGTTAAACCCTGAGCATGCGGGCAAGACTCACTAGCCAGCACCCAGGAAAATTCTCTGTACTAACTCAGATCCCAGCCCATCTAACATCCCATCACAGACCATCAGGCATATTTACCTGCTAGGGAGAGGGAGAGATAGCTCAGTGGTTTGAGCATTGGCCTGCTAAACTTAGGGTTATGAGCTCAGCCCTTGAGGGGGCCACTTAGGGATCTGGGGCAAAATCAGTACTTGGTCCTGCTAGTGAAGGCAGGGGGCTGGACTCAATGATCCTTCAGGGTCCCTTCCAGTTCTAGGAGATGAGTATATCTCCATTATATTATATAATCAAAGATGAATTAATTGCCAAATTTAGGCTATCCCATCATACCATCCCTTCCATAAACTTATCAAGCTTAGTCTTGAAGCCAGATATGTCTTTTGCTCTCACTACTTCCCTGCCCCCAAACTTCACTCCTCTAATGGTTAGAAACCTTCATCTAATTTCAAGTCTAAACTTCCTAGTGTCCAGTTTATATCCATTTGTCCTTGTGTCCACATCGGTACTAAGCTTAAATAATTCCTCTTTCTCCCTGATATTTATCCCTCTGATATATTTATAAAGAGCAATCAAATCTCCCCTCAGCCTTCTTTTAGTTGGGCTAAACAAGCCAAGCTCTTTGAGTCTCCTTTCATGTGACAGGTTTTCCATTCCTCGAATCATCCTAGTAGCCCTTCTCTGTACCTGTTCCAGTTTGAATTCATCCTTCTTAAATATGGGACACCAGAACTGCACACAATATTCCAGATGAGGTCTCACCAGTGCCTTGTATAACAGTACTAACACCTCCTTATCTTTACTGGAAATACCTCGCCTGATGCATCCTAAAAACACATTTGCTTTTTTAACGGCCATATCACATTGGCGCCCCATAGTAATCCTGTGATCAACCAATACTCGGAGGTCCTTCTCCTCCTCTGTTACTTCCAACTGATGTGGATCTTACCACTTCCCACCCCTTTCTACAGACTTGCTCATGGAGCGGGAGGAGTAGCAGGCAATTTGGTCCTGCTCCCCTGAAAAACAGTTAGAATTGCAACCTGAGCAGGTCAAAGCAGGGGGTGTGGGGGGCAGGCTGACTTACCGCACCACACTTCCCTAGGTGGCCAAGCAAGGCCTGTGATAATCTCGCCCTAAGGACCAGAATCAGGCTGGATAATTTCTGCCCTACTGTCCCATCCTCAACACACCTACCGGAGCTTGTGCCTCTGCCCATCTCACAGTCAGGATTTCTCTCCAAGTATTTTGTTTTGATAAGGAGGATAGTCCTTCCAAATGTAAAAGATCCGAAGAACAAAAGCCTTAAAAATGGGCACAATGAGAGCTGGTTGGGAATTTTTTGACAAAATGTTTTTTCATTGGAAAATACCAATTCATCAAAGCCAAAACTTTCCATGGACGCAAACCTTTGGATGGGAATGTTGCTGAGGTCTAAGCTGGAATTTCTAGGAACAAGAGAGACCCTTCGCATAAAGGCATTTGATTAGGGCCCTCACCTGGGATATGGAAGACCCAGGTTCAAATGCCTGTTCTGAGGTAGAGATACCTCCCAGATTCCAGCTAAGTCCCCCAATCACTGGACTATAAAGTCAGTCTCAATTTCTCATGTTGGACTTTGCAGAAATAATTAATAATCACAGGACCAGAGAACTCAGGCAGAGCATGGGTTTAAACCTGCATCTCCCGCATCCCAAGAGAGGACCCTAACCACTAGTCCATTCTCTTGCTCAAGGTCTCTTGCTCTGCCTCTCTGAAAATTATTAAAAAGTCATAGTTTTGTTCCACTGCAGAACAAAAACAAATTCTGAAACCTTGAAATTTTTCACAAAATTAAATCCTCATTTTGTAGTCAGCTCTAATTCTGACCCCAAATCCACTGCAGTTAATCATCTAAGATTGCTCTACAAGTTCATTAGGGCTGAAACTTCAAACCCTTTCTGGGGTGAGTAATCTCTTTGCAAGTTACAGTAGCTGCTGTTGGATTTACACTGGCAAACCCGAGATCAGAGTCCAGCCCATGGGCTACTTGTGTGAGTAAGTTATGTAGGGAATAGCTTTGCAGGATGGGGATCTTTTTCCTGAAGCTATTGTTTAGAATGAGCATGTCACACTCTTGCATAAGTTTTAAGAGTTATCTTGGTACTTAAATTAAAATAGATCATATATGTAGATTCAGGCATTGTGACAAGTTTCTGTCATTTCACAAATAACGAACAGGTACAAGGAAGATAGTGTCTATATATAACCATTCAAAAAAATCTGTGGGTCTCACTTATATATCATCAATGGGCTCATCAATCAGCAAGGCAGGTATATAAATAGATTTGCACACAGGTCTCCTACCAGGCAGCTACATTAATCATGGGCTACAGAAATCATGGGCTTTCTTCCCTGAGTGGTTGATAACAAGCTAATTGAAAAGGCAAATAAAGAGCAACATTCTTCGCCCTTTGTCCGGTCAACAGACTATGAAATGCACTAGTAACTCTTCTTAATGCTGAGGCTCTGTAGAAAGAAGTGGTAAAAGGCATTGATTGCCCTGTGTGTTGGTCTAGATCTCACCTCAGTTGATAAGACAAAGAGTCTACTGACCTCTTTACATTTCAATATGCAGTCCAAGTTTGGCATGAGGTTACTTTGTTACCCTTTTCCCAAGAACCTGTCTGACTGAGCTAGTGATAGTGGCACTAGGAAAAGCTCAGAAGTGAATTCGGTGCATCTAAGCAATGATAGATCAGAGGCCTCAAAAAGAAAATGCTAGAGGAATTTAGTTTTATTGTTTTCCTCAAGGGTCACAATTCTGTAGGATTTGCTCTTCAGCATAATTTAACAGGCATCTATCGTATTAAGAAGTGCTTGAGCTTTAGTTGTTGCACAACCCTATGGTCATGAATCTGTGAGTCCTAAGACCATTTTAACTTCAGGAATAAGACAGATTTCTGCAATGCGAAGACAGCAAAGCTACTTGTGATAGAACAGTACTCACTGGAGTTAATGGAGGATGCCCCTATTATGTGACTGCAGTCCTGACCCATGTGACTATGGCCGGGACAAAGACTGGCCTCTTACCAGTACTCCTGTGCATCACACCTTTACACCATGTCTATACTACAAACTTTGGTTGATGCAAGTTATGTCAGAGTAAAGCTGCTGCAGTTAGTATACGCTTATGCATGCATACTTGTCTCCTTGCATCGGCAGTGTGTGGTAATCACCAGGAGTGCTTGTACTGATGCACAACTACTGGCTCAGTAGGTGCAGAATGACAGTTCAATGTGCTTTTGGTAGATTATGGGGTCGTTGGTGTTGTTTACTCACAAGATTGGATTTCAGTGAGAAAAACATCCCAACAGTTATAGCTGCCTGCTGTGCCCTGCATAATAGCTGTGAAGCAAAGGGGGAAAATGTTGCTGCTGGAGTGGAGGGTAAAGCAGCTGTCTGCCAGACACAAGGGCTATTAGAAGATCTCAAGGTGGAGCTATGTGGCTCAGGGAGGCTTTGAAAGAGCACCTTTTTATCAGTGAGCCACAGTAACGTGGTGTAGTGAGCTGTGCTCTACCTGGTCCTGCAGTGTGGGGGCCTGTTAGGAATTGTGTGACGTTTGGTGTACATCTATGCATATAACACTGTCAATATACCTATTCATTTTGTGCTGCTTGCTGTACATTTATGATTATTACACTGTGTGTGTTTGTCACTGATCCTGTGAGTTGTGTCACACTATGCAGGATGAATATAGGCAAATAACACAGGAATGCAGGGGCAAGATTAGAAAGGCAAAGGCACAAAATGAGCTCAAACTAGCTATGAGAATAAAAGGAAACAAGAAGACTTTTTATCAATACATTAGAAGCAAGAGGAAGACTAAGGACAGGGTAGGCCCACTGCTCAATGAGGAGGAAGAAACAGTAACAGGGAACTTGGAAATGGCAGAGATGCTTAATGACTTCTTTGTTTCGGTCTTCACTGAGAAG